>NW_007728860.1:73244-73651 GCF_000696425.1 Galeopterus variegatus | reverse complement strand
TCTCCTATGTTTTCTTTAAGAAGTTTTATTGTTTCAGGGTGTATATTTAATTCTTCAATCCATTTTGAGTTGACTTTAGTGTATGGTGAAAGGTATGGGTCTACTTTCATTCTCCTGCGTATTGATATCCAGTTCTCTCAGCACCATTTTCTAAAGAGGCAGTCTCTTCCCCAGTTGTATAGGCTTGGTGCCTTTGTCAAACATCAGATCGCTGTATGTGTGTGGGTTGATCTCTGGATTCTCTTTTCTATTCCATTGATCAGTGTGTCTGTTTTTATGCCAGTACCATACTGTTTTGGTTATTATAGCTTTGTAGTATAGTTTAAAGTCAGGTAGTGTTATGCCTCCAGCTTTATTTTTTTTGCTCAGCGTTGCTTTGGCTATGGTGGTCTTTTGTTATTCCATAT
>NW_007728860.1:70816-71712 GCF_000696425.1 Galeopterus variegatus | reverse complement strand
TGTTGGGAGCCTTCTGCTAACAGCTTCAATCTCCTCTATTTTTATTGGTCTGTTCAGATTTTCTATGCCTTCATGGTTCAGTTTTGGGAGCTTGTGTGTGTCCAGAAATTTATCCATTTCCTCCAGATTTTCAAATTTGTTGTCATATATTTGTTTATAGTAGTCATGAATGATTCCTTGTATTTCAGATGAATCAGTTGTAATATTGCCTTTTTCATTTCTAATTTTTGTTATTTGAATCTTCTCTCTTCTTTTTTTTGTTAGCCATGCTAATGATTTGTCAATTTTATTTATCTTTTCAAAAAACCAACTTTTGGATTCATTGATCTTTTGTATTGTTTTTTGGGTTTCAATTTCATTAAGTTCTGCTCTGATCTTCATGATTTCTTTCCATCCGCTAACTTTAGGTTTGTATTGTTCTTGTTTTTCTAGTTCTTTAAGGTGAAGTGTGTTAGGTTGTTCACTTGCCTTCTTTCCATTCTTCTGAGGTGAGCATTTAAAGCAATAAATTTCCGTGAGGTGGGTCTCTTGAAGGCAGCATATAGTTGGGTCCTCCTTTTTAATCCAGTGAGCCATTCTGTGTCTTTTGATTGGGGCATGTAAGCCTTTTACATTAAGAGTTGTTATTGAAAAGTGTTGATTTATTCCTAGCATTTTATTGATTATTGTTTGGTTGTCTTAGGTGTCTTTTGTTCCTTGCTTTCTGCTTTACTGTTTGTTTTCTGTGTTTGTTAGTTCCTTAGGTTGTAGATAGCCTTTTTGTTTGTTTGTTTTCTCTTCATGAATGCCATTTTTATTATACTAGTGGGTTTTGATTTTTCTTGGGTTTTTATGGCAGTGGTAGTTATTTTTCAGGAACCAAACCCAGTACTCCCTTGAGAATATCTTGTAAGGGT
>NW_007728860.1:25891-69794 GCF_000696425.1 Galeopterus variegatus | reverse complement strand
TGTTCTATAGGATCTAGAGCTTGAGAGTTATTATCCTTTGGTGGTGTACTTTCTTGATTTTTCGTATTTCTGGTATCTTTTCTTTGATGTTTATTCATTGTGGCAGGGGGTTTCACAGTCCACAGGTTTGACACTATTGACTGACTAAGATGTTGCCATGGTTGCCCATTTGGTATGGCTACCTCAGTGACTGCTCAGTTGGCCACTAGTGCCTTTCGTGTGTAGTTGCCTCGGGTCTTGGGCCTCTCCGGGGAGCCACCTCTCTGGTCAGCTTGGTCTCTGCCGGGCTTCCAGATCACGGGTCGGTACCGCAGGGTGTGTGATCTCTGCTGAGCTTCCACCTCCCATGCGGGACTTCTCACTGTTCTGTGTACTCTGGTCCGGGCTGCTGGGATGCGCTGAGGCACCGCAGAGCGTGTGGTCTCTGCAGAGCTTCCCCTTTCCCTGCAGGATGTCTCCCTGCTCTGTGCGTGCTAGGCAGGGCTTGGGATGGAGCCAGGTGGCGGCAGCAGAGCCTACCTGCTGCTGGATTGCGCGGCAGCGGCCTCCCCACAGGGTGTGTTGACTCTATGGAGCTTCTAACTCCCTTGCTGGACGTCTCTGTGCTGCGTATGCATTGGGCTGGGCTGCTGGATCGCATGGCAGCAGTGTGGTCCCCGTGGAGTTCCCGCCTCCCCTGCCGGAAGTCTTCCTTCTCCGAGCGCACTAGGCCTGGCTGGGAATGGATCCAGGTGCCTGCGGTGAAGCCTAGCTGCTGGATCACGCAGTGGCGGCCCCACAGGGTGTGTGGTTTGTGTGGAGCCTCCGCCTCCCTTGCCAGACGTCTCCCTACTCTGTGCGCACTGGGCTGGGCTGGGAATGGAGCTGGGTGGCGGCCATGAAGCCTATCTGCCAGATCGTGCGATGGCAGCCCCGCAGGGCATGTGGTCTCCACGGAGCTTCTGCCTCCCCCACAGGACATCTCCCCATTCCATATGCACTTGATGTTATGTTTTTATAGTTTAAATCGGTTGATTTGTGCGAGAGAGTGACGCTAGGGACCGTCTATTCCGCCATCCTGACTGGAAATCCATGAACCTCGAGGTTTTTTTAAAATCATGTGTTGTTTATGTTAGTGGAAAAAGTTTCAGAGGCTGGGAAGTCCAAGGTCCAGAGAATGTATCTGGTGAGGGTCTTCCTTGGTGGTAGCAGTAGGATAAGGGGTGGATTCTGGAGTCTAGAGTCAGGAAGCCTGTCCACTATGGTGATGAAAGGAAGGGCTTGGGGTTTTCTTTGTGGGTAGTTTTTTATTTTTTAAAAGTAGTCATGTAATACATGCAACAAAAAATGTACCATATTAACCATCTGTAAGTGTATAATTCAGCAACATTAACTCCCATTAACATTGTTGTGCAGCTATCACCACTGTTCATCTTCAGAACTCTTTTCATCTTGTAAAACTGAAACTCTGTACCTATTAAATAATAACTACTCATTTGTCCCCTCCTTCCAGCCCCTAACAACCACCATTCTACTTTCTGTCTCTGTGAATTTGAGTATTCTAGCTACTTCCTGGAATTGGAATCGTTCAGTATTTGTACTTTGGTGACTGGCTTATTTCATTTTGCATATTGTCCTCAAGGTTCATGTTGTAGCATGTGTCAGAATTTCCTTCCTTTTTAAGGCTAAATAATATTTGTGGTTAGACTTTGGATTACCAATTTAATCTCTTTACTCTTTTTTATTTTTTCTTGAGTTGGTTTTGATAGTTTGTGTCTTTGTAGTGTAGTAATTTGTCTATCTCATCTAGGTTATCTGATTTGTTGGTATACAGTTGTTCCTATTATTCCCTTATAATCTTTTTTATTTTTATGAAGTTGGTAGTAATGTTCCCTCCTTCATTTCCTATTTTAGTACCTTGAGTCTCTTATTTTCTAGGTTGCTATAGCTAAAGGTTTGTCAATTTCTTTGCTGTTTTTCAAAGAACCAACTTTCGCTTTTTAAATTTTCTCTATTGTTTTTCTACTTTTAATTTTATTTCTGCTCTAATGTTATGATTTACTTCCTTATTCTTGCTTTGGGTTTAGTTTACTGTTTTTTTTCTGTTCATTTAAGATAGAAAGTTAGCATATTGATTTGAGATCTCTTTTTCTTAATATAGCCATTTACAGATACAAATTTCCCTCTGAGTACTGCTTTAGCTACATTTTAGAATTTTTGGTATACCTTCATTTCTTCCTCTCTCCTTTGTGTGTTTTTATTTGTATTCATCTCAAAGTATTTTATAATTTCACATGAAGGAAATCTCTTGTGATTTGTTTTTGACTCATTTTTGTTTAGGGGTGTGTTGTTTAATTTAATTTACATATTTGTAAATTTTCCAAATTTCCTTCTGTTGTTAATTTCTAATGTTCCATTACATTCAGAGCACATACTTTGCATGACTTAAGTCCTTTAAAATTTATTGAGATTGTTTTGTGGCCTAACATATGGTCTGTCTTGGAAAATATTCCATGTGTACTTAAGAAGAATGTCTTCTGTTTTTGTTGGATAGAGTGTTTAGATATCTTTTAGGTCTGCTTGGTTTATAGTGCTGTTCAAGTATTTTATTTCTTCATTAATCTTCTGAGTAGTTGTTTATCCATTTTTGAAAGTGGGATATTGAAGTCTCCAATTAATATTTTTGAGTTGTCTATTTCTCTCTTCAATTCTGTCAGTATATGCTTCACATATTTTGGAACTCTGCTGTTAGGTGTGTATATGTTTATAATTGTTATATCTTCGTGGTGGATGGACCCTTTTATCATTAGAAAATGTCTTTTGGTCTCTAGTAACATATTTGTCTAAAAGTCTGTTTTGTCCAATATTGGTTTAGGCACTCCAGCCCACTGTGGACTACTGTTTGCATGGTATATCATTTTCCATCATTTACCTTCAACCTATTTGGGTCTTTGAATCTAAAGTGCTTCTCTTGTAGACACCATATAGTTGTATCATTTTCTTTTAATCCACTCTGTCAATTAAATTTAATTAGAGGACTGAATTCATTTACATTTAATGTACTTACTGACAAGGTAAAATTTATATTTGACATTTTACTATTCATTTTCTATTAGTCGCATGTCTTTATGTTCCCTCATTACTGCCTTCTTTTGTGTTAAATAGATATTTTCTAATGTGCCATTTAAATTCTCTGTGGTTTCTTTTACTGTATTTTTTTGAGTTACGTTTTTAGTGGTTGCCCTAGGGATGACAATTAACGTCTTAACTTATAACAATTTAGTTCAGATTAATATTAACTTTATTTCCATAGTATATATACAAAAACTTTGCTTCTACACAAGTCTGTTTCTTCCTCCCTTCTTTGTGCTATTATTGTCATATTAGTTATATTCTTACACATTGTCTGTTTGAAACAGATGTATAATAATTGCTTTATACAGTTGTCTTTTATATTGTCTTTATACTGTTGTCTCTACAGAAGTAGAGATACAAAAAATACATTTATCCTGTCTTTTATGTTTACCTATGGAATAAACTTTACAAGGGCTCTTTATTTCTTCATGTGTATTTGAGTTACTGACTTATAATTTCAAACTGAAGTTCCTTCAGTCTGAATGACTTCATTTTATTTCTTGTTGGCTAGTGATTCTTTTAGTATTCTGCGATAAATTTTCCAATTTATCTTGGAATGTTTTAGTTTCTCCTTCATTCTTGTAGGATATTTTGCTGGATATGGAATTTTTGGTTGACACTCTTTCTTTCAAATATGTCATTCTCACTGCCTCTAACCTTGATGAATAATCAGCTGTTGATCTTTTTGAGAATTTCTTTTTTTTTTTTTTTCCTTTTTGTCTTTTTTCGTGTCCGGCAACGGATCGCAACCCTCGGTGTCGCGCCTGTACCGGACCGGGACCAGCAACGGGATCGCAACCCTCGGTGTTGCACCCGCACCTCGCTCAGCCAGTGAGCGGGAACCGGTCTGTATGTGGGATCCGAACCCTTGGCGGGAGCACCGCCGTGCTCTCAAGTGGCGCACTGTAGCAGTGCACCACTGGGCTGGCCCGAGAATTTCTTTTAATTGATGAGTTGCTTCTCTTGATGTTCTCAAGATAATCTTTGTGTCTTTGGCTTATCATGTATTTGATAATGGTGTATCTAGTTTATTATCTTTGAGTTTATTGTACATGGGGTTTAGTGTGCTTCTTGGATATGTAGATTAATGTTTTTCATCAAACTTGGGAAGTTTTCAGCCATTGTTTCTTTAACCATTCTTTCTGTACCTTTCTTTTTCTCCTCTCTTTCAGGTCTCTCATTATGCATATGTTGGTATGTGTGATGGTGTCCACAGGTCTCCTGAGAATATATTCATTTTTCTTTATTCTTTTTTCCTTCTTTCCCTCAGACTGGATAATCTCAATTGACCTATCTTCCTGTCTCTTTATTATTTTTTCTGCCTTCTCAAATATGCTGTTGATCCTCTCTGATGGATTTTTTATTTTGGTTATTGTACTTTTCAACTCTAGAATTTCTATTTGGTTATATATGATTTCTGTCTTTTTATTGATACCTTCTATTTGGGGGGACATCATCTTCAACTTTCTTTAGTTCTTTACATAGTTTTCTTTAGTTATTTGAACATGATAGTTGGAGATGTAAAGTAGTTTTTTTGTTTGTATACAGCAAAACATACAAAAATATATGAACAAAAAACTGTATCACCCTTCAACTATCATTCCTTTTCTCTCCCTTTTGTTGTAATCAAACTCCTTAACAACATTCTTCCCAACTTACATACTATTCTTTAGTGTAGATTCTCATTATCTATTTTATTTTGATCTCATATTAATCATTTATTTCCAAATACTTATTGAGCACTTTCTTTCTTAGTGTTCTAAACCTGGGGACACAATAGTAAACAAGACTTAATCCCTGTCCTTGTGGGGCTTACATTCTAGAAGGGAAGAGAGACAAGAAACACAATACACTATCAGAGAGGGACTAGTCTAGTTAGAATATAAAGCAGAGTATATAATGACCAACAGAGTGGGTTCTGGATAAGGTGGTCAGGGATGACTTTTTGCAGAAGTGGCATTTTGTCAGAGGCCTTAATGTCTGTGTCTTTTTCATTATCTTCCCAGTAGATCTCAGAATCAAAGCGTCAGGTTTACTCAGACCATGGTTTCCCAGCTTCTTGTCTAAATCTGGAAACTACAAGCAAAAGTTACCTGAAAGAGTGATCATTTTCTTCTATCTGCTTTAAACAGGATATATACAAAGCTAGTAGCATTGTGTGTGTGTATGTGTGTATAAAACCACTATTTTTACAGGAAAAATAATTTTTTTCTCTGATGTTCAGCTTTAGGAAAACTTGTCATATAAAAATATGAACATTTAAAAAATAGACTTGACTGCCTTTCAAAAGAACGACATGCTTCATGTTAGTACCTTATGAGGCATACTTATAAATCATCCAGTAATAAAGTGGTAAAAATTAGTTTTTAGCCTCTGAAAGGAAAAAAATATTTCTAAAATATCCTGGATAATTTCCTTACAAAGAAACTGTACACCTCAATTTCACCCTTAAAGAAAGGTTATTACATATTGTTAAAATAGTTCTCATAGAATCAAGTCCTTAATGAGTGAAGTAGTGGTTCTTTGCATATATTCCTGAAATTATTACAGCACTCTTACATAGGATTAAAAATTTAATGAACACACCCAAGTTTATACTTCCAAATGAATATTGGTTCCTTCAATGTAGTCACCTAGGAAATTTCAGTTATTTCAGTGATTCTGTTGTCGCTACAAATGGTTTGTGGTCTCTTAGAACTGCTTCAGAGCAACTATACCTATCAGGTGAAAATCATGATAATTTGCACTCATTGATTTATTTATCTGACAGATATTTATTAAAATATCTATAATCTTCTAGTTGTGCTCATTTCTAGCTTGATCAAAATGAAAAACAAAAAACATGGCTTCTGCCTTCATTATGTTCACAATCGATGGTTTTGGTTTTTGGAAACTGCCAAAAATCATTTAAAGTTGAATTTGGTAGGTGAAGGATAATAGTGAATACCGTTTTAGTGAAAAATAAGGAATGATATACAGAAATTGGTTTTTCTTTTTTCCCCTCATAAAGTGGTTTTCAAAGTGGTGTCAAAGAAAATTTCCCCGCAAATTTTGAACTAAGATAGTATCTTTGGAATAGATCAATTGCTTGCTTTGGTATCCAATTTGAAAGAGTAGCAATCATTTATATAAATGTTAACATTATTATTTTTACTTTTATTAGCTTTTATGTGTACATATTTTGAAACTTATCCACCAGCTTTTGTTTGGTTAATGTGAAACTTCTGAGATAGGGCCCTGGTACACAAGGCAGACACCTAAATGTGATTGTCATATTGATCTTTATAGATTTTGTGTATGTATTTCAGTTTACATAAAGTGTAGATTCTAAGCATGCCCTTGACTAGTTCTCTTTAGTTTTTTTCATGTATGTGACTATACTCTTAGGAATAAACTAGAAGTATCTAGTTATACTTCATGTGGAAGTATGATTATGTCATAAATAAAAGTGGGCTAAAAACCAGTTTTACCCTACACATCCAGCTCATGCTGTAAGAGGAAAAACATATTCTTACAATCAATACAGAGAGCCAGGAGGCCAGTGCACTGTTCTAGTAGTTTCATTTGTAGTAATACACCGTGTTTGTCTCCACAGGGGGATCTTTGGATGTATATAGGAAAATTCCAGAACATGTCCTTGGAAGGATTGCAGTAGCAGTAAGTATGGTTTCAGTGTTAGGAAACTTGGGTGGTGCCTTCTAGTGATGCCTATTCTCCTTATCCTCAGGGTGTTTGGGGGGGTTTTTTGTTTTGTTTTTTTCAATCCCATTTGGCTGCCAGGGCCTTCTTAACTTTCTTCTGCTTTTGTCACTTTGTCCATTCTTCTTTTCATAGACCAACCTACTGTAACAATATAGTCACATGACATCCTTCAGCCTCCGACCTGTTCTAGTTTTGTATATTTGTAGGGACCTTAGTACTCTATTGACTAGCAAAATTTCCAAGTTCTTCAAAAAGAAACTGTTTTTTGGACATTTTGTAGTTATAGACATGATTAGAAAATACTTGAAAAAGTCTTATTATTAAAACAGTCTATGAGGAAAATACTATTTTGTAATTAAAGATTTTTGCAGTCTTTTTATGTTCTTGGTTTTTACTTTAACAACTACATCTACACAATTATTCCATTTATGATAAAAAGCAGTTTTCCTATTTTCTATATTCACTAATAAACTGATAAAATGTAAACTAACATTACTATATAAATTCCAGACTTCAAATTTAGAACAGTGTTTGCTAAACAGTGTCTAAGAGAAGTCACGGGGTGGTGTAACAGTAAACAATTGCTAAACTAAAGGCACTCTGATAACTTAAGTGGTTTAATGCAGAACAAAATGATTATACCATGTGCCATTTAATTAAATGGCTGCTTTTCACATTCATTATACATCAAACTGACAACTCAAATCCTTTAATCCAACATGGACACTTGTTTAGTCTTAGTTCATTGTGATTCACAGCTTTCCTTTTTTCTTTCTAATTATTAGTGTGAACTGCCCAGGGTGATGAGAACTTTCTTTTCTGATGCTGTTGCTGCTAAGCAGCTTCTAATTTATATGTGTGGTGGATTAGTTTAGTATGAAGTTTGAGTACTTAAATCACTATTTTAGATGAAAATAAAAATGTTTCATTTCCTCTTCTAATCTCAGAGGGGAATGACTGCTTTGTGGCTTTTGGCAGTTCTTATCTCTAAAGTTTAATAACATGTATAATAACGGGTGAAAAAAGGCAAGGATACCAACTGAAAAAGAAAAAAGTATACAAGCTCTATATACTCAATTGTGTATTGAGCTTGGCAAAAATAGAAGTCTGCATTCTTCAGTAGGGAAGTGTGTTTTTCCCGGACTTCATAAATCTTACCTCCCTCTTGTGTAGGGCATCCACACAAGGCCGCTGGTCTTTTTAATTCTACTGGAGTGGGAAAACTGTGAAGTGAATGGAGTCAGCAGAAAAAATAATTCAGCTTCAAATATAGGGCCTGCCTACTGAATAATAGAAAATTGGACACAAATTATTTTAGTGAAAGGCATTAATATAAATACTAGTTCAAAGCATTATTTACATTTGCCTTTATATTTTTTAACACTCGGGTGGCTTTTTTTTTTCTTCCTAAAATGTGTCTAAGTTCTCCGGCTTTTATGGCTCATAGTAATGAAAACTGCTTGTGACCAGAGTAGAAGAAATACTTTTTTTTTTTTGGTCCTTTTTGAGACCGGCCGCACCGCGCTCAGCCAGTGAACGCTGTGAGTGCACCGGTCATCCCTATATAGGATCCGAACCCGCGGCGGGAGCGCTGCTGCGCTCCCAGCGCCGCACTCTCCCGAGTGCGCCACGGGGTCGGCCCAAGAAATAACTTTTGATAATTTTGTTCTTCATCTGCCACTTTTTATAAACTCTTCTGGGGCCTAAGCTTGCATAATACCTCCAAAGTATGTTTTTTTGTGTGTAGAGTAGGCTACAAACTTGGATAATCCTTTGTTGCAGTTGACAAACACCAGATTGACACACAGCTAGTTCCTGACACTTAGAAGATTGTACCAGTCAAAATAAGACCAGCAAATTGATGGGTTGTAGGGCATGGTTTGTAAAGTAAATGTTCTCACAGCCTGATTAGGTTCCCAGTATCTTGATTATCTTCCTTATAGTGTTTTAAAGATGGCATCAGTATCTTTCCCTTGAGTTCCCCTAGTGAGGCCAGGAAAGCACATGGGTGCTATTGCCAAGTCAAAAGCAACAAAATCAGAAGGAGAGAGAAGGGAAATAGGTGTATGTTGAGTACTTCCTGTGCCACTCACTGTCACATGCTTTGTGTACTAATATTGTTTCATTTAGTCTTTATAGCAACCCTGTATAGTGTGGATTACTGAACATATTTTATACATATACAGGATGAGGTTTAGAAAAATTAAATATCTTGTCCAGAGTTGTCATCTAATTAGTCAGTACTAATTTGAACACAAGGCTGTCTGACTCCAGATCCCTTGCTCTTTCCCTCTACTTTCCAAAGAGAATGAGAAAAAAGTAGAGGGAGGAGTGAAAAGGAGAAATAGGTTAAAAAGGAAAAACAAGAAATATGAATAAGAGAATAATGAAACAATATCTACATTTATTTTTCATATTCTTTCCATGTCTTAGAACCACATGTAGGCATTTCTTTCTCTCCAAATTAACTTTATTTCCTAGGTTCTAATAATCTGGCATGTAAGCTGCTCTGTAGACCCAAAGTTCATTGCAGGATGGACCCCTGTCATGCTCTATGATATGTGGTTCACATTTTCTCTTGTAGGATGTATAGCAGGAAAGTATTTTTCCACAGAGAAATCCATATAAGCTATCTGATTTCAGTCATCCAATTTGCTCAATGATTTTTATCCACTATCCATTTGAATCTGGTCTCTTATAAAGAGGAATGCCTTTCTGCCTTTTCCTGCCACATAAAACATTTTATTTTTCCTCTCATTTCTGAAGCAGTGACACTGTGTACTGTATTTTGAGTGCTAATGTTGATTGAAGTTGTCCCTGAAAGAATGTGCACTTGACATGTCAAGGAGTGAGTGATTGACAGCAGATATAAGTACTTTTAGTGTCAAGGCTTTGTCAAGTCGTTGTTGTGAAACCTAGCCTACTGAATACCCTCTAGATTTTCAGTGGACAGATTCTAGCTCCCTTTTACGCTGATATTTATATGCTTCTAAAGGAAAATGAAATCTAGTTTGACAAAGTTGGAAGAATAATATTTTCTGTTTGAATCTTTAGCAAAATTTATGATTTTAGCAGATATCATAAAAATCAGTATTTGTTTTACTTTTATTCTACCTGACTATCTGAATATGTTGAATTGCCTTCCCTTTGTGTGCTTTCTGATTATTCACTTTCTGTGGCTCCAGTTTTCAGTGGTGAGCTGTTTTTAATGGGTAGGTTTTATAATATGCAACTAAGCTTCTAAATTGAGAAGTTTAACCCTAATTCCTCAGAACTCAGAAGATTATTACTTCCATGCTAAATAAAGTGACTTCTTCCTACTACTTACAGAGAAAATTGTTTTTGTTATTGACATTATTTCCATAAGCATTTAAAGAAATGTTTTTGTCCTGTTTCCTTCTTAATAAAATTATTGTTATTAATATTTCGATTTTTAAAAAAATGTCTTACTGTCCAAGAAACATGTTTTATTGCGATGCCAGTTATTGCAAACTCTAGAAGAAATCATTCACTATAAAAATTTATTCCATTCTCTTAGAATAGACAAACTTATAGTGGAATTGATCATACTATGTTAGCAGATCTTTCAGGAGAGCATTCCACTCTATGACAACAATGAAAATATGGTAACCTCTGCTCAGCATTAATTGATATAGATTTTGTCTTCTAAGCTCTTAGTCTTTCTTGATCAGCTAAAATCCTTGCATATTTAGCCCCCAACCTTGTGGATTTTCATGTTCTTATAGTCCTGACTCACCAAACATTTTCTTTTTTTTTTTTTTTTCTTTTCCCTTTTTGTCTTTTTTACTGACCGGTAATGGGATCGCAACCCTCGGTGTCGCGCCTGTACCGGGGACCAGCAACGGGATCGCAACCCTCGGTGTTGCGCCCGCACCGCGCTCATCCAGTGAGCGGGAACCGGTCTCCACATGGGATCCGAACCCTCGGCGGGAGCTCCGCTGCGCTCCCAAGCGGTGCACTCTCCAGTGCGCCACCGGGCCGGCCCTCACCAAACATTTTCTATAATGATGGGTACTTTTAAATTCTTGTAGTTAATTTTGGGTAATAGTGGATCATTCATTTTATCTGGTATCTATCTAATTACAAATAGTTATTCTTGAAATTGGTAGGTTCACGCTCAGGTGCATACAGGGTCAGTGGTTGTGAATAAAACATGTACTTGCTTTCTACAACAATTTCTGTGTGAAGATTTTGAAAGTTTTTAATGGCAAGCACTGATTCAATTTTCCACATAGAAGCTACTACTTGTAACACATGTACCTAGAGGCTTGCCAACATCTTTTTTCAGTGTCTCATTTGACTAATTATTCTTAACTCAGGCTATTAAAGTGAAAAATCCAAATCTAGTTCAGATGTTCCTAATTTTTCATTTTTTTCCTTGACCTGCCCTTTTAATATTGCTTATTATGACTTCTCCATCTGTATGCTTTGCACCAGCCAGACTGGTTTGAGAGAATCATCTTGATCTACTTTCCTACCCCAATACATTAAAAAACATTTTTTGGAAACTTTTTATTTTGAAATTATTTTGGTAAACTTACAGAAAAGTTGTGAGAATAATACTAAGAATTCCCACAGATGCCTCCCTAATTAACAGTTTAACACATGTACTTAAAAATCTATATACATATTTTTTCCTGCAACATTTGAGAGTAAGTTACAGAAATCATGGGGGGTTTTTTTGGGGTTTTTTTGTCTTTTTCCGTGTCCGGCAATGGATCGCAACCCTCAGTGTTGCCCCCGTACCGGACCGGGACCGGCAACGGGATCGCAACCCTCGGCGTCGCTCCCGCACCTCGCTCAGCCAGTGAGCGGGAACCGGTCTGTATGTGGGATCTGAACCCTCGGGCGGGAGCGCCGCCGCGCTTCCCAAGTGGCGCACTATCCAGTGCGCCACCGGGCCAGCCCAGAAATCATGGTTTTTACCCCTAAATACTGTAGGGGTATATTTCCTAAGAACAAGGACATTCTCTTACATATCACTGTGTAGTGATTAAAATTAGTAGATCAGTACTGATAATAATGCTATTATCTATTCCACAGTCCTTATTCAAATATTTCCAGTCCAATAATGCCCTTTATAGACCAAAGAAAAAAAAATTTCTGGTCTAGCATCCAGTCTAGGATTATACATTGCATTTGATTGTTATGTCTCTCTAGTCCCTCTTAATCTAGAAAAGTAACTTAGTGTTTCTTTGTCTTTCATGACCTTGATATTTTTGAACAGTACACTGCCTCAACACTTTGATTATATATTTTTACCTTGGCCTAAATGCTTTCTTTCTTTTCTTCACATCAGTTGAATCCATTACTCAAGGCCCAACACCTTGGTAAGGCCTTCCTGACTACTGGCAAAAAAGTGGTTCCTATTCTACCACTGGCCTATTTCCTTAGTTAACTTTGTAAAAGTGTCTATCATTGGTCATAAACGTCATGACTTCAAAAAAAAGTTTTACACGTGGAAGTATAGAAAATAGAAAAAGTTTTTGTCCCTTTTTCCTGTCCCTCTCCTCATCTGCACATAGCACTATAAAGCATAATTACTTCCAGATCACTTTATATACACATACACTCATTTCTTTCATTTGGCCCACCTTATCTTCAGAATATTTTATAAGCTCATTAAAGGAAGGAACCTGTAGCTTTTACATTTGGTGTCCCCATAGAGCCTGGCAAAGGAATGGGAGATGTTCAATAAATGCTTATTGACTGACAGAGTCTTAAAGGAAGAATTGATTGATATGTTTAAATGTGAAGGGTTTCCTATAAAAAACGTAACAATAATGTTTTCTCTTTCCTGAATTTAGGTTGTTAAAGGCCTTACCTATTTGTGGAGTTTAAAGATTTTACACAGAGGTATGTGCTGGGCTTTCAAGCTCTGACAATTTGGGGTGGGAGTGGGGCTATCCAGATACCTTGATTTTTTTTTTTTTTGTCCTTTTTGAGACTGGCCGCACCGTGCTCAGCCATGAGCGCTGTGATCGCACCGGTCATCCCTATATAGGATCCGAACCCGCGGCGGGAGCGCTGCTGCGTTCCCAGCGCTGCACTCTCCCGAGTGCACCACGGGCTCGGCCCAGATACCTTGATTTTTAAAGTGAATAAATTATCTGACATTTAAGCCAGCCGATATATAAAAAAATGGCAGCTTTATAAATGTTATTTTTTAAATTTTCTCCTTCAACTGCTCTCATTTAGATTATAAACTTGGTATTATATTTTTGTGAATCATGTTTACCAAACTTGTAAAAAGTTATTTCATACTATTTGAAAATGACAGGATCTCAGTTGTCTTACTTAACACTCATTAATGCAAAACCTTCACTTTCTGTACAATCACATCCTTCCTTTTATGAACACTTAAGATATCATATACTATTCTTTAACAGATTGCTTCACATACCTGGAGAGTGAAACTTTAAATAAGGAATTGGTGAAAGCATCAGAAATAGTCCCCTGGGCTAGTAACATAACACATGAGAGAACATCAGAAAACTGTTGAATGTTACAGAAAAAACTGCCTTTTGTTTTTTTTAATGTTCCCCAAATATCTGAATTCATTTGGAGCAAATTATTAAGTGACAAAGACTATAACAAGGCAACTTCAAGGGCTAATGTTACTAACAGTACTGTTTAATTTTACACATCTCACATCTGCTCATCCTACGTTTATGTAAATTTGGGAAATGCAACAAGATACACAATAGATGTGATTAAAGGAAAGTTTTTTTTTAAAAAAAGGTATAAACTATGAGAGGGAGGAAACAACTGTTGTCTTCAACTGTAATATCACATCTGTCACTAAGGGTTGTTTTCTTTTGTGGTGGTTTTAATATCCTAGTGATTTCCAAATTTCTTAAATCCTCTTTCCTCTTTTAAAGAGGGTATCTAGTTTTTGACAAGTAAAATGTTAATTTGGTTCTTGAAGGTATTTATGCTGATTAAATGGAATCATAAAGCAAGTTTTTCTTTAAAACCAGTCTGCTCTATTTCTAAGAGTGTAGTATAATGTAGATGTAGAGAGAGTGAGCTGAGTTGTGTTAGTATTACTTTCCATGGATATAAAGTATGTAAACACATCTGGTGGATGAAAGAAAAATGGAACACTTTTCACTACCAAGATTAAGAGAGAATGGTGTTTAACATGATATGACTTATCTTGCTTCTGTTCCTTGTACTTCCACCTCCTTACACCCACCAACCCATAAAGTGGTTATAGCCATCTTAATAGGAATTAACCTAGTGGTTAATTCTCATCACTTTATTGATTTTTATGAGCATCTGCTATCCATTAAACAAAGGAACTAAAGGAAGGCACCAATTCTCAATAGCAAAGCCTTCATTAAAAGGACCATGCCGTGGAAATACAGGTGTTAATATGAAAGTGAACCCTAGGATCATCCTATACTCTAGGTTTACAGGATAATTCTGGTTTATAATGAATTCTCTTTAGCCATACCTTTCTATGAGGAATCTTAGTAGCACTAAGAACTATAGTGGATAGTGAAATACATTTTAATTATTCTGCAGTCATCTTTATTTTTCCTCTTTAAAATTAGAAATCATGCTTATCAGCTAATATACCTCTAATATCCCTATACCTAAATTATTTGGTTTTAGTTTTACTCTGTTTGAGAGAAATAGCTGAATTTTTTATATGAAATGCAGTCTTGATAGACCTCTTTCAAATGGATTTGTCTGGATCTAAAAGGCGAGTGAGATGCCCAGTACAACCACACTGTGATCACTGTGGGCATGTGTGTTTGACCAGAACCTCTCAGAGGCCAATAGGTCATTCTTCCTAGCTCTGGATGCAACTTGGGCTAAGAAAAGCTCTTTGATCAGTGACGTACAAGTGATGTATGAGGGCTGTACTGGTTTAACTGATTGAGGGGATGGAGGTTTCAAAAGGGAATCCTGAGCTCCTACTTCAGTTTTTGGTCTGTGCTGGCCAGTCTGATTCCCACAGAGAGTAACCTCCTATAAAATACCACTAGTTGTATTTGTCTGTGAGAGGCTGAGTTGGGGCAATGGTAGTGGGCCAACAAACCCTCTCAAAGGATTTCAGTTTTAAGTAAATACCAGTGCGTGAATGTGCGTCTACATCTGTCTAAATGGAAAGACTAAAGAATTACAGTGCAAATGAACAATTATTTGCCAGTAGTTATGGATACTTAACTATAGAAATAAATATGCTGTGGTAATACACCTCATTAAATGTATTTATATGTTTAGCTTTGAGTTTCATAGCTTTTCCTAGCTTTACCTTCTGGATTTTAAAGCATATGTTTTTATTGAAAAGTGGAAGAAGCCAGGTGTCCCTGAGAGACTTTTGTAAAGAATTGTAATGAGAAATTTACCCTAGACTGAGTAGTTGTTAAGTTAATATTTTACAGGTTTTGTCCATATTTAATAACTTGGAATCCATAAAAATAAGATTAAAGATGCCTTTTTATTTACCAAAAAGCTATTTAATTTTCTCCTTGATTAAAAAAATTGTAGCTTTTTAGATCAGTTCAATCAGGCAATTAAAGATCAGAGCTTTTAAGTTCAGCTAAGGCAATTAAATAGGTAATGTACTTGTTTATACACTTTTGCTGTATAAGCTTATTGCTGTACTTTCTTAAAAGAACATACACTCATTTTTGCTTTCTCTAAATGAATGATGATGGGAATTCTAGCTGAATATGTGTCACATTGTCAAATCAAAGACAGGGGTCCTTCTGTGGGGGTTGGGGGCGCCTGTTATGGGAGCTGTGAGAAGACAGGCAGTGAAAAGAATATAGTGAAAGAGAAATACTGATGCGTGATCTAAATCTCTTCCTCCTTTGTCTTGGTCTAAGTACCTGTGTTCTCCTCTGATCATCATTTCTAATGCTGCCCCTAAAAACCAGTGTAAAAAAAAAGAGCGAAATTGCTTTGTACTTATGAGCAGAAAGTTCAAAAGATTAAGAACTGACGATGTGTTCAGTTACCTTCTCTAGTGAGAAAAGAGAACAAACTTTCTCATATTTAAATAGCTTCCTTGGAATTCAGTGGTCCTGGATTTTTAGCTATAGAAAATGTATATATCAGTAGTATATATTGTAGAATTTATAAAACACAGTTAATGTCTTCCAGACAAACTGTTGAGAATGTAGAGTCTTTCCTATTATTCATATCCAGTGAGGACTGTAGAGCAGAATGAAATCTGAACAAAAGCAGTGACGAACTACCTGGTCTGAGGTTTGTTAGTCTGATCGAAATTCATTTATTTGCTAGTATATTATGTCAACTGGAAATTGGAGTAGAAGTATTGCTATTCATAATGGATCATCAAGTATTATATTCAGTCAGGTGTTACTATTGTTTATTTTGCTCTTTTAAAGATTTGGTTGAGATTATACATGAGAATACTTTATAAACTATTGAATGCCAATAATGCAGGTATGTTTTTATTATCGCTATGAATTAATCACTTTATCAAGTTGATATACCCCACTCCCAAATTAAGCCAAGGAGAGAGTTTATTATACTTTATATTACTGGGTTAAAAATTATGAAAATCTTTTCTCTAAGATAAAGCAAATATGATGATATCACATGAGGACGTAATTATTAAAAATGTTTGAAACTCCCACCAAGATTAGCTACTGTGGAAAAATTGTCTTTATTAAAAGGCGTATGTGAGAGTCCTATAAGCATAGCATGTGTTGACTGTGGGTAAAAACAAAGAAAATGAACAGTGAGAAAGTCTGTTAGGCCAGATCTGACGTTACAGCAAACCTTGCAGCTTAACTTCAAAACATACATCGCCACTAATGAGGTGAGAGCCCTGCATATTAATAAACCTACAGCTCTAGTCATCGCCATCATTACCCACATCAAACATAAATACAAGATTAACACCTATGCCATTTCTTTGGAAAATGTGAAAATGCCCTGGCAGTAACTGCTTTCTCTTTTCCTGAGGATAAAAAATAGAAATGGAAGGATAATGAGAATAGAGCTTAGATTAAGAAAATAAAATTGACAATCAGTCTGGGGCAAACTTACATAGATGCAGAAGTTTATAGAAAGAAAAAAAAGACCTAGAAAGTTGGTGTCCCAGGACGTTTTTGTATATACGAACCTGGCTAGTTTCATTTACTTTCTCCAATAGGAGTGCTTTTTAAAATATATATTTTTGCAGAAATGTTGGATACAAATTCTATCCAAATAGATTTGTGTTTAGAAAAGTTAAGTCTTGTAGTTTCAGCATACGTGTTATAGATTTTACTTTCTACTCCTGGCTTTACTCTTTTTTAAATCTGGCCTCAATAGGAAATACATTGTGATGCTGAATATACTAATTAGTCTGATCTGATCATCACGCATTGTGTATATGTATTGAAATATAACTCTGTATCCCCAAATATGTATAATCAACACATCTCAATAAAAAAATAAGAAAAAAAAATCTGGCCTCACACAGATGTTCCAATTGGTGCTACCTTAGACGCCAGAGTCAGTGTTGTTAGTTTGTTCATTCAGCAACTGTTTACTTTATACCTGCTGTGTTCCAGGAACCATTCTAGGTACTTGGAATACATCAGTATGTACAACAAAAGATTTCTACACTCATTGAACTTATATTCTGGCAGGTGTCAGGTGGGTTGGGAAATGATCCATAAATAATAAACATAATAAATAAGTAAATACAGAGTGTTTTAGAGAGTGGTTAGTAATATACAGAAAAGAAAAAGTCGATCAAGCTTAGGGGAGGCAAAGGGCAAGTCGCAGTATTAATCAAACAGCCTTCATGGAGAAGGTGAGTTTGGAGTGAAGGCCTGATGGAGGAGAGTGACCAGGTAAGCAGGTACATGGGGGAACAGGTAGAGCAGTGGCTACTAGGTGGGGCTGTACCTGAAAGGTTCATGGGCCAGTAGTGAGGCCAGTGTGTCTGCAGCTGAGTGCAGGGGGACAAGGGTAGAAACAGCTATTAAGACAAAGTGTTGGTAATCCAGGTGAGTTACAGAGGCTCAGATCAGAGAGATAATTATGAGGATAAGGAGAGGTGGTCAAATTCTGGATATATTTAAAATATAGAGTCAATAGAATTTCCTGATGGATTGCTTGTGGGTTTTAAGGGAAAGAGAGGAGTCAAGGTTGCTTAAATTGCCGATAGTTCAGTATGCTAAAAATGTTTCCTGCCACTTTTTTTGTGTTAAAAGAGAGATCTATACTAAAACTAAGGGGAAAAAGAAAAAACTAATAATATCAAGTACTGCCAAGAATACAGAGCAACTGGAACTCTCATACATTGCTAGTGGGAATAGAAAATGGTACAGTGCTTTGAAAAATAGTTTGACAGCTTCCTGTAACATGATCTAGCAATCCCACTCCTAGATACTTGCCCAAGAGAAATGAAAACATATGTTCACACAAAAACCTGTAGACAACTGTTTATAGTGGCTTTATTCATAATAGCCCCAAACTGGAAACAACCCAGATGTCTTACAGCGTTTGAATGGATAAAGAAAATGTAATACATCCATACAATAGAATACTACTCAGCAATAAAAAGGAACAAACTACTGATACATGCAACATGGATGAATATCAAATACTTCGTGCTAAGTGAAAGCATCCAGACTCAAAGGGCTACCTACTGTGTGATTCCACTTATATGACATTTTAGAAAAGACAAAATTATAAGGATGAGAAAATACATCAGTGGATGACGAGGTTGGAGGTAGGGTTGGCTGTAAAGGTATGAGGGAACTTTTTGGGGATTTGGAAATGTTTCGTATATTTATTTTGGTGTGGGTTAAATGACTGTACATGTTCTTTAGAATGCAAAGGCCAGTACATCTTAAAAGGGTGAATTTTAGTGCATATAAATTATGCCTCAATAAGCCAGACTTAGAGAGAGAGAGGCCTTTTCTTATATCTTAGCAGTGTGGTAGATGCTGTACTCTAGACAAAAGTTTCCCCTGCCAAAAAGACAAACCATTTTTTCAAAGGGTCTTGTTGATTTGGCTATTATGTCTGTATTTCCATGGCTTCTGACAAATCCTACCTAGGTTTGGTCTAGTGGCTCAGTAGCTTAAAAATAAACAACCCCCCCCCAAAAAAAAAAAAAAAAACCTCTCATGATTAATAGGACATCTGCAGTGCCAGAAAGAAGCAGGTAAATATTACATGTTTGCTATTACCTTTTAAATGAAATCAGCGTAATTTTAAGATTTAAAAAATGTTAGCATATTTGTATTGTATTCCAAAATTATTTTATTATATTTATTAAATGAGATAAGAGAAATGAGATAGAAATAAAACCTTTGCATTTCTTAGAAATTAAATTTTTACGTCAAGGTGATAGTGTTAAAAGAATATCTTAGTGTCTGTAACAGTTAGGATTTCTGGCAAAAATAAATTAGGGAACGATCATTTGCTGGATAATCATTTGCTGTATAAAATCATTCTTAAATGATAAGTTTGTTGAAAAGTACTGCTATCAGTAGAATACTAACCCGATTAACTTTAAATAATTTATGGAAATGTAACTTGCACAAAACTTTCAGAATGTCTTTCACAGAAATCTACATAGTTTGTGTTTAAACATAGGTTATAGTGAGTTTTGAAATAATCTAAGCCATATTGTTGCTTTTTGGAGGATCAGACCTTTTTTTTTTTATAAGAACTGGTTAATATTTGAGCGATCCAGCTCAACTTAAAGGGAGTTTATCTTTAGTTAGTTTTATATTGCAACTTGTAATGATGAGAAAGCTGGGGAGTAGGAACTTCCTTTCTTGAGCTCTGGGGCTGCTTAGTTAGATGAGTCTGGAAGGGGGCATTAATGTTATGCAAGTGCTTGTGGTGAGAGCACAATTATACCTTGGCTCCTATTTGAAAATTCTTTAAACATTGTCCTTTAAATGTAAATATTAACCACATTCTAGTGCTGTTGTAGATCATAACGCATGAACATTTGTGGTTTTGAAAAAAAAAAAAAAAAAAGACTTAGCCCATTAACTGAGGTAAACAAACTAGTTTAATGACCCTGGGTTGTTGGTTTTTCTCCAGCTTTAACTATCCACACAAATGAACATATCTAGAAATTAAGCCTCCTTCCCACATTGGTCATTCATTCTCTTTGCCTCGGGTAATCACTGGGGATTTATGTATTTGTGGTAATGATTTTCAAAAGACAAGAAACCGTATATGTCATTACTTAAAAGTATTAAGCCTCCTTCCCACATTGGTCATTCATTCTCTTTGCCTCGGGTAATCACTGGGGATTTCTGTATTTGTGGTAATGATTTTCAAAAGACAAGAAACCGTATATGTCATTACTTAAAAGAGTTCTTTTAAAAGATTGTGTGCCTAGAATATATAAATAATTCTCAAAACTCAACAGTAAAAAACAAACAATCCAATTAGAACATGGCAAAAGATATGAAGAGATGTGCCACTGAAGAGGCTGTACAGATGGCAAATAAGCACATGAAAAAGATGTTCAACATCATTAGCCTTTAGGGAAATGCAAATTAAAACCACCATGAGATATCACTACATACCTATCAGAATGGCTAAAATAAAAAATAGTGACGACAACAAATGCTGGCGAAGATGCAGAGAAATTAGATCACTAATGCATTGCTGTTAGGAATGTGAAATGATACAATCCCCCTACTGCCATTTCTTAAAAAACTAAATATGCAACTACCATACAACCCAGCAATTGCACTCCTGAGCATTTATCCCAGAGTAATGAAGACTTGTATTTCCATAAAAACCTGTACACAAATGTTTATAGCAGCTTGATTCATAATAGCCCAAAACTGAAAGCAACCCAAATGTCCTTCAAAAGGTGAATGCTTAGAAAAGCTGTAGTGCATTCATTTTGTGGAATACTGTTCAGTAGTAGAGATTGATACACAACCTGAATGAATCTCTAGAGGATTATGCTGACTGAAAAAAAGCCAATTATAAAAGTTACATACTGTATGATTTTATTTATATAACATTCTTTAGATGACAAAATTATAGAAATGGAGAGCAGATTGGTGGTTGCTGGGGGCAAATGAGAGCTTGGAGGACAGAAGGGAAATGGGTGTGGCTATAAAGGGGCAAGATGAGGGATCCTCATGATATTGGAAATGTTCTCTATCTTGACTATTAGTGTCAATACCTTGGTTGTGATATTGTCTTATAGTTTTACAAGATGTTATCATTAGAGGAAACTGGGTAGAGGGTACATAAGATGTCACTTTTATTTCTTACAGCTGCATGTGAATCTATAGTTATCTAAAAATAAAAAGCTTAATGCATATATTTTTTAAAAAAGAATATGTGATTTTTTTCTATAGTTGCCTGCATTTGAGTGGTCTACTACATCAGAGAGGGTTGTCCTGAACTTAGTTTTTCTGTTTCCCACAGTCCGTGATAGGATTTGATCATAGGCAGAGTCATTCCTTTTAGGACATCTCTAAGTGGGTGAGAAACCTAGGGAAATTACCATGCTGGCTACCTCCCTCTCCCGTTCTGAAAATGAGCATTCAGTGAAAGCCTTAGAGGAGAGAGAGAAGAAAAGAGGTCATGTTCGATCTTCCAAATAGAGAAGAAATGTAAATAGGAGAGGGTAGTTAGTCCCCCAATCCCCTCCACTAAAATCCTTCTGCCTTGCTGGAGATAGGGATTTAAAGTAGATTGCGATCATTGTGTGTTTTGACTCATTGGTCTTTATGGTATTCACTATGGTGAGCCCCTGTTCAACCACCCAGCACGATGTACTCTGTGTGTGTATGAATGTCTGATTCACTAAGCCCCACCAATAGCTCTGATCATGGCTTTATCTCTTAGGTAAACCTGAATTTTAGCAACTCATCAAAGAGAGAGGGAGAACACCTGTATGATGGATGGTAGGGTCATTTCTGTTGGTAGAGGATGGAGCCCACAGTTCATTTATGGCACTAATTGTATGCCAATGCATATTTGTTGGATAAATAAATTGAACTATAATTTTCTGGGGATAATATTTTTCTCCTGGAACTTTTTATAATGCAGCTTAATTGGAAGTCATCCTTTGTTACCCTTTCTAGTATTAAAGTTAGAAATTTATCCTCAGGTAGGACATTCTGCCAAGCATAATGGACAGACAGCTTTAAACATTAGATGACCTCTACATCTGTCCCTTTCTCCAAAGGCATGGTTGAAGGTGATGGAAATCCCATCTAGTCTTGCTGTTGGAGGATTAAGTTCCTTCTGCATTGGGTGCAGTCATGATCATTATAATATTAATATGTTATGTTATTAATATTATTGTTATTAATATTATCATTTGTTGAGTACCTTCTATGTGATTGTATTAGGTCTTTTGTGTTTATAATTTTATTTAATCTTCATGGTAACCTTGTGAGGAAGGTATCATTGTATCCCAATTTTTAGATGAGGAAATTGAGGCTCAAAGAGGTTAAGTAACTTGCTCAGTAACAGGAAGGGCAAGAAGAGGCTGGTGGCCTAATGGAAGACCTCTAGTTTTAGGGTCAGACCCAGGTTTAAGTTCTGGTTCTGCCTCTTAATTCATCTCAACTACATGACTTTGGGTTAGTCTCTTAACTTCTTTGAGGTCGGTAGTACTCTGTCTGGCACATAACAGCTATTATTATAGTTCAAACAGTTGCTTCTAAGAAAAGAATCAAGAGGTTAAGTGAGAAGGAATAGTTAGAACTTTCCCCAAACTTCCTTCTTATGTCTTCTTCTTATAGAGAAAACTATCATGTGAGAAGTGGAAAGAACCTAAAATAAAACATGTAGATGAGTTTCTTTGTAAATTTCCCAAGATCACCCAACTATTCAGTGCCAAAGCTGGGATGGTAATCCAACCCATTAGTTCAGATGACATTCATTCTCATATATATAATGCAGTATTTTAAGGCTCAAAAGGTACAGTCAGACCCTCTGGTTGTGTGGTTCTGAGCAAGTAATTTCATTAATTTGAGCCTCAATTTTTCTCATCTGTGAAGTGGGGTTAATACAAGTACTTATCTCAAGGGTTACAATGAGAATTGCATGAGATAATAATGCATACAATAATGATGCATTTAGCCCAGTTTGTGGCATACAGCAAGGGCCAAATAAGAGTTATCTACCATGATATTTATTTCTTTAAAACAATTTACCAGAATTGGTCTTTTGGACATGCTGTTCCAAGTCAAATCTACAATCTTACTACAGACATTAAATGCATAAATAAATTGTATTCGTTTTCTTTCCTTTTTCACTGAAAAGCTTTTATAGTCTGCAGGAGTCTTACAGTCAGCAGTGTCTCAGACTTGGGGAAGTAGGTTGTTCCAGAGTTAAAGCAGAGTATAGGTCCCTTCTGACTCCCAGCGACTTATTCCTCCACACCTGGTGTTTCCCATACAATGACCAGAGTATGTACACGTAGCAGGTAGCAATCTAAGATTCACCACTTTAGAAGGAAATCTCTTTTACTTACTATGAAGAGACTAAGGCAAGGGAGAAATGAGAAGCCCATGCTTTTTTGCCCTTAGTCTTAGCCTTGTAAATGCCCCATGTCTCCTGCCTTTAACATATGTGAAGAAGGAAAGCCATGTTTGTTGCCTCCATTCTGAACTGAATCATGAGACTCTAGACAATAACTACCATGGAGGATGGCTAATTATGCTGCTTAATTTTATTTAAGGCTTTTGCAAGAATATTTAGATGACCTTCCCTTTATTAAGTGATGCAGTGATTAGAATAACTTTTATATTGCATTGTGGTTTTCTCTTAAATGTGTTCCTGTTGTGCGTAGATGAATTTGTAATGTGCAATGTCAGCATAGTCTATATTTAATTGTACCTGCTGTTCTCATTCATTAGAATGCAGCCCCCAAGAAATAACTAGATAGATATATTGGTTCTTGTCTTTTCATAAGACAATTAAACATAATGAAAGCGTTGCTGAAGCACCCTGCACAGTGCTAGGAGAGTGGAAACCTGGCTCCTGGTAAACTGAGTGAGAGTGGCTTCCTGGCAGTCAAGCAAACAGTGTAATTGCTTTATGGAGGGAAAAAGTTGAAGACAAGTTTATTTCTGTTTCCATTATCCCACAACAGCCATGTGTCACATTTTAAAAGTGAACTCATGTTTCACTTTTAAAACTGTACCATGCCTATTTCTAAGAGCATTCAGCAAGGCTCCCAAGTCAAACCACAGAGCAAATTAAGTATTTTAAGTATAAAACCAGCGACCAAAAGGGAACAGAAGTAAGAGATATCACCAGCACCTGATGTGAATAGATCACAGTAAAAAGGGAATCCTCAATTTGTATGGTTTTCCTTTTCCGACAAGAGAAAGCATACAGCATGTATGAAGTCTCCATTTTCTTAGAAACTGATCATACTAGGAATTACCATATGGGTCCCTGTATAAAGCATATTAGGTAACTCCAGCTGCAGTTTTGTGAAAGAGCTTTTATTTATCTATTTGGAACATCCCGCTCGGCACCCAACCAAGTCCTGACTGAAGATAACCTCCCACTCTGACCCCTGATTGTGTTGGGGGCGGGGATTGAGCAGTGGGCGGAAGAGCCTTTTGTGAAGAGTTGCAGAAAGCTCATGCTCTTGAGGGCTCTGGCATTTATTAGAAAGCTTCAGCTTGATCCTGTTTATGTGGATTGTTTAATGGCTAATTGATGCAGCATGTGTAAAGATACAGTTTCCTGCATGAGGCAGTTATGGGTGGCAGCATGGATTGTCTCAACGTGATACCAATTTCCACAGCCAATTTGGTCAATTCAGTGGGAAAAAAAATCAGTCAGTCCAGCCTGAAAATCAGTCAGAGCAGTTACTGGAGGTTATTGAGGCAACTGTGTCTGGTTGACTGAATTTTTTATGTTTGAACCTGTTGTTTTTGCATTTCGTAGACACAGCTTTAGTCATTTTGGAAAATAATCTTCAGTACACAAAAGTAATATTTTAAAATGAGTATCTTCTTTTTTCTTAAGTGGCTGTGATAATTGTATATATTCATGGAGTACAATGGGATATTTGGATACATTTATACAGTGTACAATGATCATATCAGGGTAATTAGCATATCCATCTCAGTGTTTATCAAGTGTCCTAGTGCATATCAGTTTTGAGATGAAATAATCATTTTGCCATTGATATATACTGTATTATCATTGTAATTGACTGATGTTGTATTTTGTTATAGAGTAGGAGAGTGACCATGATGACCACAAAGCACTTGTAAAAGAATGGATTATCAATTTATTTGTTAGTAATTAATTAGTAATGTTAATGATAAATCAAGTTGTATTAGGAGGCTGATTTTTTTAAACAGCTTTATTGATATGTAATTTGTATACCATAAAATTCACCCAGATTAAGTGTAAGATTTGGTGATTTTTAGTGAGTTTATAGCGTTGTGCAACCATCACCATAATCCCGTCTTAGAACATTTACATCACCCCAAAAAAGAGTCCTCATGCCCATTTGCAATCAGTCCCTGATCTGTCTCCAACCTCAGGGAACCACTAATCTATTTTCTGACTCTGTAAGTTTGCCTTTTCTGGACATTTTATATAAACAGAATTATAATACATGCAGTCTTTTGTGCCTGACATCTTTCACTTCACATAATGTTTTTGAGGTTTGTCTGTGTTGTACCATGTGTAGGCAGTCCATTACTTTTTGTTGCTGAATGGTGAGTATTCCGTTGTATGGATATATCACATTTTGTCTATCCCCTTATTAATAGAGTGACATTTGAAATTGTATCCAGGTTGGGACTATTATGAATATTTGTACACCTGTCTTTGTGTAGTTCTGTTTTCATTTTTCTTGAGTAGATACTTAGGAGTGAAATCATTATCTTTCTTTAAATATTTGTAATTATAGTTAATCAGGTCATATAATATGTATCAGTTCTGAGAAGAAATAACCATTTTGCCATTGTTATATAGTATATTGTCATTTTAATTAGTTGATGTTTCAGACTTTTTAAAAGATATAGTAAGAAAGTGACCACATAGGGACCACAAAAGTTACATGGTAAGTTTATGTTTAATTTTTAAAGACCCTTTGAGGCTGATTTTTATTGAGTTACAGGATCCTGTAGAAAACCACCTGCTATTATCCATAGCATGACACAAGACCCGGTGTGTGTGTGGCGGGGGGGGTGTCCGGTAAAGGGGATCGTAACCCCTGGCTTGGTGTCGTCTGCACCATGCTCAGCCAGTAAGCACACCAGCCATCCCTATATAGGATCCGAACCTGCTGCCTCGGTGCTCCCAGCACCTCACTCTCCCAAGTGAGCCATGGGGTCAGCCCCAAGACCTGATTTTTTACGAAAATTTTTTCCATTCTTCCCACTCCTTAATATTTTTCTAATAATCTTCTGAGCACTTCAGATTATTGGATAGAACCGCATCATAACCACCTATTATCTACTTGGACTGTTACTACTGCAACTCAGAGATTCATTACATCATCATTAAAAAGTCCAGCTTATTGTGAAATCTCACTGAAGGAGTGGGAAAATATTGTGACAGGAGACTCATGTTGTGATTGGATAATTGTTAACTCTTCTGTGATCCCAACTGAACAGCACTTGCCATTGTAGAAGAAGCTTGCCTTCAGGTGAAGCTGGTATAATGAAAGTTAACCTCACTTAGCGTTTGGGTTGGGTCTACTGTATTAGATTATCCACATCCTGACTAGGGTGGAAGTTATTGTCATTACCAAGTCTGTAAAGCATTAGCTTACAGTATATGTAGTGCTTTCAGGTTTATAAAATGCTTTTCCCATTCATTTGATTCATTCACCATTTGATTCATTGAGCTCTAGCTCTGTGTGCCTGTAGTGCTTAGCACACAGTCTCACTTAATTCTCATAACAACTTTGACAGTGTAGTAAGATCAGATATCAAGATATACAAGATTGGGCAATACCTGATATTCCTACACTGGCAGAGTTTGTAAGTGAGAATTCAAGGTTGTTATGAGAATAAAGTGAGACTGTTGGCTTAGCACTGAGCATGTGAGTGTGTGAGAGTACACACACACATACACACGCGAACGTGCTCTGAGAGGTTTAAATGACTTGTCCAGTCTCAAAGTCAATACGCAGGGGTTGACTTCTAGGATCTTAGATTAAGTCCAGAGGGCACTTTCCATGGGATCACTGTGTTTCCTCTGAGAGGATCTGATCAACAGGAATACATTTTGACTCCTATAAAAGCCTATCTGCATAAAATGTCTAAATTTTTTCTAAAGTGAAGGAAGATGAGGAATATCTGATATTAAAAATGGGTCACTTTATATTGTACCTTTATCTCTTTCTCCAACATGATATTGACCTGCTGGCCAAGATAGATTAAAACCAAACTTCAAATTGGGGAGCACAAAAACATGGTGTATTTCATACTTACTGCAAAAGGGGGTTAATGTTAATTTGGCTTTTCACTAAAGGCTTATGTGTTGCAGTAGAAGAAGCTTATTTCTCTTTAGTAGTAGAAAAGGATTCCAGGTTTCTACACACCTCATTTGTATTTTCTTTGAGAAAATGTCTCAGTTAAAATCAATGCCCTACTATTCATTTAAGCTCCCTGCCTTCAATACAACTAATTGATAAACCCTAATAATTAATGGCCTGATTAAACCAAAATGACTTACATCTGCCCTTATGATTGCCATTTATAATCAGTCATGTTAATGACTCATCTTTTCTGCTCTTTGCTTACAGAAGAAAGGCTATGATGTTAAGTGAGTTGAATGAAAAGTTGTATGCCTTCAATTACTATTTGTTTTCTATAACTTGATATTGCATTAGAATAAGCATAGACATAACTACCTCCTTAAAAGTCATTTAATCTGTTGTGCTATTGTCTATGGCTTGGAGTGAAGTTGAAAACAAACCAACCTACCAAACAAACAAACAACAACAAAATAATCATTTTGGTATTCTTGGAGCTATTCTTGAGAATTTTAGAATTTGCATGTTTGAAATGAAAACTTGAAGTAGTAAGTTCAGTGGCTGTGTAGTAGGATTGTTGATGCCTCAGTTATAAGGTGGAATATTTTATGCAAGATAAAGCAACACTTAAATCAAGGTACCTATCCTTAGTCCAGCATTTAAAGGGATTCTGTTCACTTCATATTCTGCCATATGAATTCACAATTAGCTTAACTAAATAAATAAAATCCTAATATAATTTATATCCCATCTACTTCCAAAAAGAATGGGGTGGCTTATAATGTAAGGTCAAAACAGTGAACAATACACAAAAATAAGAATTTTTTTTTTCGTTCTTTTTTTGTGACTGGTAAGGGGATCGCAACCCTTGGCTTGGTGGCGACTGCACCGCGCTCAGCCAGTGAGTGCACTGGCCAGTCCTATATAGGATCCGAACCCTCAGAGGGAGCGCCGCTGTGGTCCCAGCGCCACACTCTCCCGAGTAAGCCACAGGGTCGGCCCCCAAAATAAGAATTTTTAAATAAAGGGATACTTCTCCTTCTGCCCATGAAGGAAACACTGCTATAGGACTTGCCCTCCACCAAAAAAAACCATTAGAAAACTGGACAAGTTACATGAAGCAAGTGTCTTCAGACATTAGACAACAAGCAGTATAGGACAGTGATCCCTAAGAGAAGGGAAGCAAATGAGGTCAGCCCTACAATCACCTCAGCTTTCTGACTGGAGACACAAACAGAGCCCAAAGGTCTTACTGAGCTGCAGAGACACAGTTTAAGGAGGCCCAAATGGCTAGAATTTAAAAGGCAGAGTCCTAGAGGGGTAGGAACTATGCAGAAAAAGAGCTCCTAGAAATTGTTTAGGAGTTTCCTTGTCTTTGGCCGAATTTTAGTCTGTGTATTTACAGAGTGAAATCTTACAAAGCTAGACAGTGAACTACTGTTTGGAACAAAGTTTCTGTAAAACTGTACGCTAAACAATTCCCAGAGCTTACACAGGTTGGGGATCTTTTTAATTTTAACCAGGCAGTGCGGAGAGACTTCATTAAGTACATTAGGACATTTAAGAGAGATGTTAGAAGGGTCATGCTTTAGTGGTGGTGCTAAACTAGCTCTGGAGTAGGGTTACTCTAGACTGTTCATAAATAAAAGGTTTAAAATAAATCTCAAAATGATTTAGCTACCTTTAAGTTACATAACTACTTGCCAGTATCAAGTCTAACTGTCTTCAAAGTATTACAACGAATCCAGCACTCAACAACAGGAGATTCCTAATATCTTGCATTCATATAAAAACTAGTAGAAAAGCAAAGAATTTTTCTTCTGATTATGGATGAAAGACCATAATCAGGAGAAAAATCAGTCAATGGAAACAACCCCTCCCTCCCCCATACACACTGAAGATCATAAACTTAGCAGACAAGGTCTTTAGAACAATTAGTATAGAAATTATAAATATGCTCAAGGACTTCAAAGAAAACATGAGTAGAATGAGGAGAGAAATGGAAGACACACAAAAACCAAAAACCAAGTGGAACATGTAGAGATGAAAAATAAAATATCCAAAATAAAAATTTTACTTGATGGAATTGACAGTGGATTAGACACTACAGAAGCAGCGATTGGTGACCTTGAAGTTAGAGATATATGAGAGTACTTCAAAAGTTTATAGAAAGATTCATATTATCTTTCAGTTCTATTTTTCCGCAAACTCTTTGAAGTACCCTCATAGAAATTATTCAGAATTACTACGGAATTACTCTTCTCTACTACTGAAGAAAAGAGATTTTTAAAAATGAGCACAGCCTCAGTGACCTTTGAGACAGTATCAGGAAGTCTAGGATATATGTGTAATTGGACTCTTAGACGGAGGATAGAGAGAAAGCGAACAAAAAATAATTTGAAGAAATAATAGCCTAAAACTTCCCAAATTTGGTGGAACCTATAAACCCACAGGTCTAAGAAACTCAGTGAACCCCAACAGGGTAAACACAAAACCACACCAAAATACATCAGAATCAAAAATTTGAAAGCCTGCAATTCAAAAAGACTTTAAAATATTCAGAGAAAACAGAACATTTAGTAGAGAGGAATAAAGATAAGAATGACAGCAGAGTTTTTGTCAGAAGCTGTGCAAGCTAGAAGATGGGAAGGACTTCTTTAAAGTGTTGGAAAACTGTCAATACAGATTTCTATGCCCAGGAATATGTTTTCTAAAAATAACAGCACTAAGTGAAGACTTTTTCAGGACAAACAAAGCTGAGAGAATTTATTGCTAGTAGACCAGCATTATAAAAAATGTTTAAGTTATTTAGGAAGAAGGAAAATAACACCAGATGGATGGTTAGATCAGTACGAAGGAATAAACAGTGCCAGAAATGGTAAATTTGAATAAATATAAAAGACTTTTCCTCACTTTCAAATTTCCTTAAAAGATAATTATTAAAAGCAGAAATAAAGATATTATATTGTGTGTGTATGTGTGGCTTATAATATATGTAGAGGAAATACATATGACAATAGCACGAAAGATGGGAGGAAGAAATGGAAATATACTGTTGTAAGGTCTGCACATTATAAGCGAAATGTCTTAACAGTATTTGAAGGTAGGCTGTGAGAAGTTAAAGAAGCATACTGTAAATCATAAAACAGTTGTAAAAAAGTAAAATAAAGCTTTAAACAGGGGCTGTCAAACTTCAGCTCATGGACCTAATTTGGCTCTCTACCTGTTTTCATTAACAAAATTTTATTACAACACAGCCGTATCCATTTATTTACCCATGGCCTGTGGTTGCTTTTATAATACAATGGCAGAATTTGAGTAATTACAACAAAAACTATATAGCTCTCAAAGCCTGAAATATTTATGACCCTTTAAAGAAAAAGTTTACCAACCTCTGGTAGGTAGAAGCCAATAGTAGAGAATAGTGGAATGCTAAAAATAGCTCAACTAACCCCCACAAAAAGGCAGGAAAAGAAGAAAAAAGGAACAAAAAACAGGACAATTAGTAAGATAGCAGATTTGAACCCAACCGTATCAATAATTATGTTAAATGTAATGGTCTAGACACTCCAATTAAAAGCACAAATGTCAAACTGTTCAAAAGAGCAAGACCCAACACTATACTGTTTGCAAGACACATATTTTAAACGTAATGACAGATATACCATCTGCTATAGTTTGAATGGCCCCCCAAAACTCATATTGAAACTTAATCCCTATTTGGCCATATTGAGAGGTGGGGCCTTTGAAAGGTGATTGGATCTTGAGGGCTCTGCCCTCATGAATAGATTAATACGTTGATGGAGTAATGATAATTGGTAAATGAATTATTATGGGAGTGGCACTGGTGGTTTTAGCAGGAAAGCTAGTGAGTATGTGAGGACACTCAGCCCTCTTGCCATCTGATACCCTCCACTGCCTTGGGACTCTGAAGGTCCCCGCCAGGAAGAAGGCCCTCACAGATGTGCCCCCTGGACCTTGGGCTTTGGATTAATACGTTGATGGAGTAATGATAATTGGTAAATGAATTATTATGGGAGTGGCACTGGTAGTTTTAGCAGGAAAGCTAGTGAGTATGTGAGGACACTCAGCCCTCTTGCCATCTGATACCCTCCACTGCCTTGGGACTCTGAAGGTCCCCACCAGGAAGAAGGCCCTCACAGATGTGCCCCCTGGACCTTGGGCTTTCCAGCCTCTAAAACTGTAAGAAGTAAATTCCATTTCTTTATAAATTACCCAGTTTTAGGTATTCTATTATAAGCGACAGAAAATGGACTAATCCAGAAAGTAGAATCTAGGCTTTTTCTAGCCTACCCAGAATTCTTCCAGCCTCTGCTCATGACCCAGTTCCAAAGTTGCTTCCACATTTTCAGGTATTTGTTATTAGAAATACCCCACTTCTTGGTACCAATTTTCTTTATTGCTCCCTGCTTCATACTGGGTGGTTGGGGAAGGTTTCTCTTAAAAAGATAACATTTGAGTAGAAACCTAAAAGAAGAGAAGGAGCAAGCTATGCATATATGTGGGAGCAGAATACAGGAAAACGGAACTGCAAAGCAGGAGCATGCCTGGCAAGGAGGCCAGTGGGATGAAGCAGAGTGGGCAGGGACAGGAGTGAAATGAATGAGAGCACAGAGGTGGTGGGCCAGCTCAGGAGGGCCTGAGGGACCAGTGGGAGGGCTTCACAGTTTGCATTGAGTTGGGAACCCCTTGGAGGTTTTAGGCAGAGAAGCAACATGGTCTGATTTGGGTTTTAAAAGGGTTATTTTAGCTGCTGTGTAGAGGAAGTGTTAAAATAGGGAAACCAGTTCAGTAGCCTTGTTGAGGAATACGAGTGCATATAGTCTGGCAAAAATGTTTCTTCATAAACATTAAATTGGTTTTATAGTTGTACTTACTGGGCTTTGGAAATTGTTTTCTTTTAGTATTTTACTCACAGTACAAATTGCTATAGTAGCAGAGAAATTATTTCCTAAATGTAATGAAATACATCACTTTTTGTAGCTTGGTTGATTTCCAATTGATAATAATACCTTATATTTATAAAGTGTTTGACGTTTAAAAAGCAGTTTTACATTTATCATTTCATTTAATTCTCACAGTTCTTTAAGATCGACACAGTAACTATTATAATATCCCTACATAGGTGGCAACTAAAATGTCACATGCCAAGTCCTAAGTTACATGTCAAGTTTGTGGAAGAGTCAAAAAGACTAAAACCCAGGTTTTCTGTCTCCTATCCTGAATCCATTGACTTTGTGTAAAGGGGTCTGTAATGTTCAAGTTTTGTCTCAAGATATTACTATGGAGAGGAGCATTTATTTTAGCAAATTTAATGTGTTGTTTAAAAAGCCATCAACCAGCAGGCTAGACACTGTGCTTGGAAGGAGTACATATAAAGATGTGTAAAGTATATTTCTACCCTGTGAACTTATTTCTTGGGGTGATGAGACCTGTAATAGCAAATATGGTAAATAACCACTAGTATAAACTGTCGTGTGCTCAGTTCCAAACAAATGGTACAGATGGTAGATGCCACAGCAATTCCAAGGAAGCAGTGTCTATGATGGCTGGAGAAATCAGGGCAGCAGGTAGGCAGATACTTGGGATGAGGAATGGGAGGATTCCAGTAGTCAGAAAATATGGAGGGAGGGTTTCTAAACCTGGGTATGGGGAGGAGATGATGACAGCATGAGCAAAGCCTTAACGATGGAATTTTATTGATTGATTGATTGGAGACAGTAATTAAAACAGTCTGGTTGGAATGCAGAGGTTGGTTTGAGGATGAGTGTTTGTCTAGCACTTTCATACATAAAGTACTCCTGAAAACTAGGCCAAAAGGTGAACGTGCGAAAGTTGTACAGTAGGCTTACATGTATGTTAAAAAGATGTCGGTGGAGAGCTAGAAAATCCAGCGAAGTTCTTATTTTCACCTTGCCTTTTAGAATACAGTCTAGCAGATTTATTGTTTTATTGTTTCACTCTCTGTTGGTCCTCGTAAGTCAATTGTGTGTCAGATTGAAGCTGAAGATTTGCTGCTTTTAGAGTACCTCACAATTTCCAGGCAGCCACTTCTTCTAGGAGATCAAAATGTTTGTTCATTAACTGTCTCCATCTGATGTGATGGCTTAAGAGTGGATTAGGGTATCAATATATAAAGGAAGAGACTGTCCAAAAGAAAAATACTCAAGGTTGAGAATTAGATTTGGAAAATAAGACCAAGCTACGTAGAATCTAGCATTTGTTTCAGTTCAGCAAACATTTATTGAGTGTCTGTGATGTGTTGCACTAACTGTTGGGGCACACTTGGAAGCACAACCCAGTTCTTAAGTTCACATTCTGGTGGGTGGGAGCATGTCAGGGAATATTTGACTTCCTCCCTAAGAAATGATGTAGTGAAAGTGGTATATGTAAGGTTTAATATGATGGTGGCGTAAGAATTATATTGAAATTAGGGTAAACTGGAGGTTGAGAGGCCAGTTGGTGAAAGAGCTGATGCCTGCCTTGGCATACAGCTTGTGTTCAAAGAGAGTGCACTTCAACAGAGGTTACAATGGTTGTTATCAGAAGGTCATGCTACATTGACATGTTCTAAAGTTAACTCTTCATCACTGAGACAGAATCATCGATGTAAAATAATACTGTGTACTCATGGTTTCCATTCGTTTATTCACTCATTCATTCAACAAATATTTATTAAGAGCTTACTATATGCCTGACACTCTTCCTGGGACTAGGGATATCATAGTCAGTAAAAGAGACAAAGTCCCTCCAGTCAGTCAGGCAACACTGGATGAGCTAATGTATGAGAAAGTGTCTGGTACTTTGCCTGTCACATACTAAGGAGGGTTCAATAATTGTTGGTTGCTGAGTTTGAACTTGAAATTTGAATTAAGTACCGTCCTCTTGGCAAGATACTTTGATGGGATACTTTTTTGCAGGGTAGAGTGTCAGGGGAAGATTATCTCATTTACAGTTTATTTTTTAAATGTTACATCAAAAAAATTGAGTCTTTTGTTCAGTTTCAGGGTAGGTAAGATTATATGCTGTATTAAATATAATGCGTTGTCTATTCTAAACCACTTTTGCCATTAAAGATGAAGCACTGAAGCAGGTGCTACTCTGGACCATCAAAAGTGGTGTGCTCTTGTCCTGTTTGGATGGTTTTTGTGGCTTCCTGAATTCCTGAAAAGGCTCGTTGTTGTCATTGACGATGCATCACAGAAACCTTTTGTGTCATTATTTAGAGACTGACTGCTTTGGTGAAAGCTATGTCGATTCTTTTGTTAACTATAACAATAGTCAAAAATGATGTAAGAGAAGAGAAGGGCAAGTGAAACAAAGACATCATGATAAGCGCATGCATGCGCACACACATGCACATCGTTTAGATCAATTTCTGAGCACTATCTGAAGTAGTGTTTGTCATGTAAAACACGGGAAATCACAATTCTGCACTCTTTTTCTCATAATTTCATTCTGATATCACCTGTTACCCACAACGTGAGTGATTTTTTTCCTTTTTTGTTCCTCTTTGGCCCTACTACTTCTTAGGAGGGGTAACTTGGTGGTTACACATATAGAGCAAATCCAATTCTTATTATGCAGATTATTTGTAATAAGACTACATTTTTTATCTACCTACTTCTCTGAAAGGGTAAGGATAGGATGATGGGTGTATTTGCTATTATTGGAAGGTAAGATTTTATTTTACTTTTGCTTGAAATGAACCCTTGCTTCATTAGAAAGCAGAAATAGTTGGAAACGGAGAAGTTAAGACCTTACATTTTGCCCCCAGATAAAATGCTTTGCATTAAATTTCTGATTAGAATTTTAGATTGAGCAGATGATGTCATTTGTGCAATATGGTTGGAAACGGAGAAGTTAAGACCTTACATTTTGCCCCCAGATAAAATGCTTTGCATTAAATTTTTGATTAGAATTTTAGATTGAGCAGATGATGTCATTTGTGCAATATGGTATGGGGAGTGTGTGTGTGTGCTTTTTAAAAACAATCACTGTAAGTACGGAATTAGTTATATGGACTTTTCTGTTCTCTTTTCAGATGTGAAGCCCTCCAATATGCTAGTAAACACAAGAGGACAGGTCAAGCTGTGTGATTTTGGAGTTAGCACTCAGGTAGGTCTCTTTTTCCTCCCAATGTGCTCTCTTTGCAACATCCACTTTTTATTTTCATTCTGCTCTCTGGATTGAAAATCACCTAGCTGCCAGACAAACAGAAAGTCTGCATCTTTTCCTCAGCTGGGAGTGTGTTATTCATTTTTAATCTCTGAGCGAGTTCCCTTCATCACAATATGATTGTTCATTGTTTAATGACAGTAAAAACTGCTGATATTGTAATTACTACTTACGAATAGCAAACTTCATTGATATGCAGCTTTGATATGAAAGCGTTTGGCCAGACAAAAGGGAGGGCAGAGTGGGAGCTGTGCCTGGGGAGCCCAACTGGCCCACAATAAAAATTAATATTGGAAGCAACAATGGTGGAGGGCCATTACAATGTGCAGCACAAATTTTAATTAATTTCCATTTTGGGCCTCCCCTGAGAACCCCAGTGATAGTGACCCATGAGCATGCTGTGATGTTGATTTGAATTGCAGCCACCTTTACTCTCAGCCAAACACGAAGACCAAAGCGAAGGTCATCATTGTATTATGAGTTGTCAAAGTCTCTTATTCCTCCAGCGTATTTAGTGTTCGTTTCATTCTAGCAATGCATAGGGCTTCATTCACATCTTGAGCCATCTGACTAAAAAATGAGTGTGTTCAAATTCTACTTCAAATTGACTGTTTATATCAGGCGGGTTCGGGGTACTAAAGCCGTAAGCATCCTGCTTAAGTGAATTGTTTAAGGTTATCTGCTATAAACTGTAATGCTGTGCTTGTTTAAATTGGAAATCACATTCAAAAGAAAATAGAGATTTAATCATTTTTAATGCCTTTGTAGATAAATTTGTTCTCTTTTACATAATTTTTAGTTGATTTATAGGAATGATGATTGTAGGTTAAATGAGGAATAATTGCCCATTTTATTTCCACATTATCTTTATATGGTTCTAACAGACTGTTTTGTCTCATAGCTGGTGAATTCTATAGCCAAGACGTATGTTGGAACAAATGCTTATATGGCAGTAAGTAAACTTATGCAAAAATAGCATTTAAAGCCAACATCTTTATCTTTATGTACTTGGTAATGTATAATTCTTGAATTAATTCCACAGCTTCAGCCTAGCAGATCATAAATTACAAAGTCAATACAGTCATGATCCGATTTTTAAATCTTTCTAAAAGACATTAGGGTTTATACAGGAGCTATCAACTTATCTGACTTCGTTGACTTAACTGGTTAGCTCAAGTGTGAAATCGCTGAGTTTTGAAGTTTAATCCTACAGAAAAATTGCACCTCATAGCATAGTGGCTACTTTTCCACTTTGCTTATTTAATTAACCATCAAGTATACCAAAATGTCAGTCAATAAGATTGGTGGGTTTTTTCCCCAGAATATAAACATGCTTTGCCACCAGATCAAAAGTAAATTACTGATGTAGCCAAATGTTATTGATGGATCTCTGGATGTAAGGGTTTAGCAGACAATTTTCTTTAGAACTTGTACCTCTGTATTTAGTTTAGTTGTTGGATTCATGCCTATTGTAAGATAACTTATTTAGTTTCACTGAGATTAAAGATTCACCAAGATTAAAAAGTAGAAGTATAGAGCTGTTTCAGAGACCAATGTGGACTTGGCTTTGACCTCCTTTTCTTACCTTTTGAGTAAGGAAAGCTATTTGTGCCCATAAAAATGCTTTAATTTACTGATTTCCAAAAAATGGTAAGGAAAATGCCAAGCAAGAGGCATATCTATTTTTTTTTTTTTTTTTGTCCTTTGTGAGACCGGCCGTACGGCGCTCAGCCAGTGAGCGCTGTGAGCGCACCAGTCATCCCTATATAGGATCCGAACCTGCGGCGGGAGCACTGCTGCGCTCCCAGAGCCGCACTCTCCCGAGTGCGCCACGGGCTCAGCCCTGGAGGCATATCTAGTATTGTTTTTGGAGCAAAGTTTTATTTTGTCTTAGCATCTTAAGGCTAATGTTTATAATGAGGGCTCTACATTTATTTGGGTAGTCCCTTTAACTTCTAATAGCTTCTATATCATGAAGTTAAATGATGGATACGGATAGAACTGTGGATCTTATTATCAATATTGTTTGTTCATAAATTATCTTGATTAAAAAATTTTAATATGGATGAAACCCTGGCTTTTATTGTCAGAACAGTACAAAGAAAATTTTGTCTTCATTCAGATACTAGGATAGTTAACTTTTGTCTTGCACTGTTTTTAAAGAAAATTTATACTTTTTTGAGGTAGTGCGAAAAACATATTAACCTCTGAAGTCATCATATCTATTTTTATAAAACTTACACACTTTCCTGGCTATATACCAGGTTAGGTGAGATTGGTGAGCCCCCTTTATAGTTAACAAAGTCCTGCTGATTGCTTCAATTTCAGTCTTTGAGAGAATATGAAACACTGGTATGTGGGATCCGAACCCTCGGGCGGGAGCGCCGCCGCGCTTCCCAAGCGGCGCACCATCCAGTGCGCCACCGGGCCGGCCCCCATCATATCTATTTTTATAAAACTTACTTTCCTGGCTCCTTTTGTCTTGCACTGTTTTTAAAGAAAATTTATACTTTTTTGAGGTAGTGCGAAAAACATATTAACCTCTGAAGTCATCATATCTATTTTTATAAAACTTACACACTTTCCTGGCTATATACCAGGTTAGGTGAGATTGGTGAGCCCCCTTTATAGTTAACAAAGTCCTGCTGATTGCTTCAATTTCAGTCTTTGAGAGAATATGAAACACTGTGATATTAAAAAAACCAAAAAACTATAAATGAAACAACTTCTCAACTACCCATCAGGTTCTTAGTAGCTTTAAATTGCTCTAATAAATTAAACTGGATTATATTTGAACGTACAAATTCAGATTACAGTTGTCTTTTTCAGGTGTACATTTCCCTTTTTGTTTATGGATCCATCTTTGGATGTTTGTGGCATCCATCTGTTCATTGAAAATGTGAGGATTAAAGTTATAAAATGTTAGCTCAGATTGGCAAAGCTAAAATTGCTTTGCTTTTTGGGTGAGCAAATTCTAGTCATGTACTTCATAGTTCAAGCTGTAAAGAGTACAGGATACCTAAGAAGGGAGTGAAAGCCTGATTGTGAGAGTGAGAGCTTCACTCAGTTGAGTATGCTCTCTTTGGCTGAATACTTAGCTAGATGTTGTGAGATCAAAAGTTGAGGGTGGGGGAAATGGAAATAACCTATATTGTTCTGTTACACGTATTAATCCCTGCCTTCGAACTGCTGACAGTCTCTTCAGGGAGAAGAGTCTAGGTTTTTCTTTTTTTTAACCACAGCTGGTTCTCATTTTAGCTGGTCTGTTTTACAATTTTGAGTTCTACATGAGAGTCTGTGTCAAATGTCAGTGAACTGCAGCTTTCAGGCCAAATTCAGCTTGCTGACTGTTTTTTGAAAATAAAGTTTTATTGGAATGTGGCCACGCCCATTTGTTTATTCATTGTGTATGGCTGCTTTAGCACTACAGTGGCAGATCTGAGTAGTTGTGACAGTTGCAGGAGACAGCAATATGGCCTACAAAGTGAAAAATATTTACTATCTGGCCCTTTACAGAAAAAGTTTGCCATCCCCTAGTCTATGCCAGTAAAATCTGTATATGAAACTGACTACCTTCAATTAATCAACCAGTATTTACTGAGCACCTTCCATGCTGTTAGTCAGGTACAGTGGAACCATTCTATAATCCAGATAAGACTTGGGTGAAATAGGAAACATGACATTATATATAGCAGCATTATGTGTAACATAATATAAACTTAAGTTGTACCAAACATACATTTAGAAAATAAGAAGGCATACAGTGTATGAATTTGATGTTTCAGACACTATGTAACAAGGGGACTTTGTAAAGAGAGAGTTCACTGTAAAAGGGTGAGCAAAGACTCATAGCATGGCATGGGTGAAGGGATGGGGAGGTGGGGTAGAAGACAAATAATAAATTGTGGGAATAAATAATTAGAGGTCATCTGATGTAATGCCTTCATTTTATATCCATTTCCCTCACTTTATATTCACGCATACTGCTACACAGTGATAATAACACCAATAATAATAATAAATAACAGCTGACAATTAGCACTATGTACCAATCACTCTTCTAAGCTCTTACATATGTTAACTCTTTAAATGCTCACAGGAATGCTATGAAGTAGGTAATATTATTATTCTCATTTTGCAGATTAAGAAATGGAGGCAAGAGAATTTAAGTAACTTACCCAAGTTCACACAGCTAATAAATTGCAGAGTCAGGATTCAAATCTAAGTGATCAGCCTCCAGAGACTAAACTCTTAATTGCGTGCCTCTCACTATATCTAAATCATTTCTGTGTCTCCTGCAATCTAGATAATGGGCTTTACTGGGGCAGGGTTTATTCTGCTCACTTTCTATATCCAGTCTCTCACACAATGCCAATTGAATGAATTAGTTCATGACAGTTGCATTCGAAAAGTGTCTTGTTCACTTTTTATTATAATTATAAGCAGAGCACTTAACTTTTCATATTAAGAATCTTACTTGTGTTAATAAGCTATAGAAGACCCCAAATTACTCAGATATAGCCAGTGTAGTATCGTGTTGAAGGACACCCTGCTTTTTAGGAGCAGATAATTAGGTTCAGTAGACACTTTTATCAAAAGCATAAAAGATTTTCAACTACATTTTAAAAGGATTTCGTCCAGAAGGATTATAAAAGGGGTCCAGAAGGCTTTGTGACTTACATTAAATTAAACCATTTCTCAGAAATTCTAATTACTAAAAATTTTACTCTGTTTTTAAGATAGAAGTCCCTAAAACTATAACCAACTATTCAGTCATTGTGGTTTGTTCATTATAATGTTTAAAATCAATATAAAGTTTGACATTATTGTTATGAATAACAGAAGCTTTGAAATTTAAAAAAATCTTACTCAAATATTTCTCCTTTGGGATCAGAAAGTCAATGTACATGACTATTCTTATCTCTTGAGCATTTTTTTTCCTGCCCAGGCTATTCAAATCCTTGGAAATTATCTTTACCTGGAACAAAACCTATACAAATTGCATGATCCAACTCAGTTGGCCATGCTCAAGCAGTGATGATAAGGTAGTGGTGATGATTGGAAGGAGGCTAATGCTTACTGAGCATTCCCATGTGGCATGTATTAAATCAAGCATGTTACGTGGATTCATTTAATCTTCACACAGCCCCATGTGGTATACAAATTATTATTTTCATTTTACAGATGAGGAAACCAAAGGTGAAATAATTTTAACTAGCTCAAGGTCTCAGAAGTAAGATTTAATTAGGACACCAGCTTCTAGTTTCTGCTAATAGCAGGTTAGGTTATTTGGATCAACTGTACTATTGAAAAATGCTGGTTAAGGGCCGGCCCGGTGGCGCACTGGATAGTGCGCCGCTTGGGAAGCGCGGCGGCGCGCCTCCCCGGGGNTGAGGGTTGCGATCCGTTGCCGGACACGGAAAAAAAGACAAAAAAAAAAAAAAAAGAAAAATGCTGGTTAAACATTTGTTTTAAACCATCTAAAATGCATTGAAGAGCTAAAAAGACAATGGGGACCTCCCAGGACAATTTTTTAAATGAAATCCCACACATAAAGAAAAACAGAATGTAACAGTACCAAAGCTGCTCCTTCCTGAGGGCATTTTCCTGTACCGCCCTCAGGCAAGAGGGGCTGAGGTCAAGCTCCAGGGCCCACCAAAAGCAGAAAGTGTCAGAGGAGATCTTCCCCATTTCATGCAGGAAGCTTAAAGAGCTCACCCTCAGTGTAAAGGCAAACTAGATGTAAAGCTGCTCCTTCTCCCTCAGCCCCAGAGAACTGAAGAGGAGCCTTCGTGGAGCTAAGCAAAAGAGGCAGGAGAAAAGGAAAAGTGGAAAAAGTTGTGACCATAGACGAGCTCTGGCATAGATTGAACCCTGGGTATATGTATACATGACCTGAGTTGGACAAGGAGCTTCATGCTGAGAACTTGGTTTGAAGTGGGAATATTCACCTTAGGCCTGACAGAAAAAAATTTTTTTCCAAGAGGAAAAACTAGCAAGCATTGAAAGAAAACTGGGCATACAAGGAAACAAATTAGCATGAAGAAAATCCAGCAGGAACAACAGGCAGCAGAAACAGGTGCACACAAGACTTAAGATCACAAATTTTAAAAGTGTCATAGTAGATTTGAAAAAGTCCCAAACAAAACTTCTAGATTAAAATTAAAAACTTACTGTATTTGGTAGCGTTAACGGACAAGCAGAAGAGAGAATTTGTGAACTGGAAGATCTGTGTTAGAGCAGTCTGACTCCAGAGCCCTATTTAACTAGTATGCTGTACTACTTACACTTGCCAACTTAAAAACAAAAACACACATCACTCGTGATACATATCTTGGTTATGTGCTAGCCTAAAGTGTTTGCCTACTTTATTAATTTTCCGAGTAGCCTAACTCTGAGTGGAAACTCCTTTTTCAGAAGAGATACGGGATGTACCTTGGTATCTTCCTGCTTTTGACAAGTAAACCCTGGGATATCGTGTTATAAACAGAGACAGTTCTGGAATTAGTTAACTAAATAATGGGTCCTGGGTAAACACAGGACCCTCTGCCTAGTCACGGAGTGGAGTATGAGTGCCAGCTTGAAGCCACTGCCCTTTAAGATCTCTGCGAATTCAACTTTTTAGATCATTACCACTCCTTATGTTCTTAAGAATAGGCCAGAGTTGTTTTGTTTTGTTTTCTTTGTTGTGCACTCAAATGTCAGTACAGAGGTGCTTTGGATGAGAGTCATGTTTTTCCTATTTAGTTTTCCACACTGTTGACAGCTGTCATGTGGGAAAGTAACCCCAGCTTTAGTTTTTTAACTGCAAAATGTCTATCACCCGTCTTCTGTCAGCAGTGAGGTAACTTGTGGTTAGTTTTATTTTGTTTTGTTTTGTTTTTGAGGGGAGAGGACAGGACAGTCCACCTTGGCTTCAAGCGTGAGAACAGCTTTGAATTGTGCAGCCTCAGGCCATCAAATCCTAGCTCCATAAATTCAGAATGTATCTGGGCTCATCTTGTGTTGAAGTCAGTTTCAGGGGCCTGGGCATATTTCCCAATTACTATCTACCTTATGACTTCTTTAGGATGGACCTGTGGAGGTTCCTGCCTGCTTTTGCTGAGCATCCTTGCTTGAGCACTGCATCACAACAGTAATCTCATTTTATTAACTTCTTGCAAGAATAGTTTCTCCAATGAGAGGTTGTCAGAATCTCCTCCTTAAGGAGTTCTCTTATTTGGCACCTGATATTTGTGAATATGATCATTTTTTCTATTTTTTTTAATTTAATTTTTCTATGCTTTATTTTCAGCTTACAGTTTGCATTTGTTTTGGTAGTTCAGTGAGCAAATGTAATGAATGTATTTAATCTCATAGTTGGTCCTACCAAAATATTTTGTTTGTAGACTCCATTTCTGTTTGTATGTTTCTTTTTTCTGTATTCTAGGTGAAGTAATATTCTCTCTATTGATAACTGTCAGCCAGTGGAATGAAGAAATGGAGAGAGGAAGGAAAAATAGGACAGGGAATAACATTTGGTTATTTCTTTAACAATTCTAGAGGATTTTAGGATTTTCATGTTTGCTAGAAATTCTTGATGGCATGAATAGCAATAATGTATGGGCAAGTTGTATTAGAACACTCCAAGAAAGTTAATTATTAGTTCATGCTTAAATATGTATTGTATCCCTTCAGTCAGCATACATTGACTGCATTCCAGGTATTGTAGGAGGTATGAGATAAATAAGGCACTCTGCCTCTTATGGGAAACAGACTAGAAAACACAGTATGATAAATAAATGTTAAAGATATGAACAGACATTTCAATGATGTACAGACGCAGGAATTCATAATTCTGCTTGAGGAGTGGAGGAAGGTTTCACGAATAAAGATGGCCCTTGAACTGAGCCTACACAAGACATGTTTGCTAAGCAGAGAAGAGGAAGGTAGGGAGACCTAAAAGGTCATTGCCTCTGCAAGGAAATGTTTAGTGACTGGAGCTGAGTGTACCAAAGAATCACCCAGAGAAATTATTTTTTTAAATTAAGATCCTCAGACCCACCACCAGAGATTCTGATTCAGAAGGTTCATTTGTAGTATTTCTTTGGCAGTTCTATGATAGCTGGTCCAAAGACTGCATTTTGAGAAGTACTGACTAGATCAAGTGCTTAGCTCTTCTGACTTCTAGTTCTAAGGAGTTTGACATACTAGAAATAACTCACATTTTGCAGTCTGACATAATAAGGTTTGAATTCTGGTTCTGCTCGTAGACGATACACTCAGTGCTAATCCACAGCTCTAGACTTGGACAAGTCACTTACTAAGTTTTTACATCTGTAAGTGAGGACAATAATATCTACCTTTGCAAGACTGTTACAAAATATAGAAGATGCAAAATACCTAGCCACATGTCTGGCACTGGTAGGTTGTCATTAAATG
>NW_007728860.1:23952-25140 GCF_000696425.1 Galeopterus variegatus | reverse complement strand
AAATATAGAAGATGCAAAATACCTAGCCACATGTCTGGCACTGGTAGGTTGTCATTAAATGATAGCTATTGCTATACTTCTTATATTGTGGATGCATCATTTCATGTTGGTTTGTAATGTGAACTAAACCTCTCTGTACCTCATTTTTCTCATCTGTTAAATGGGTATGATTAAATAGTACCAATCTAATGTGGATGATTGTGAGTATGAAATAAGACACGCATGAAAATCACTTAAAACACATGAAAATTCCTTAAATGCACACAGTGATGTTGTTGAAGGTGATGATAACAATGTTACTCCTGTAACTGGCTGGCCAGTTCCATATGAATACATCCCAGGGCCTACTGAACTAGCTAGAATTGGATAATAGGGTATGAGTTATGATCCCAGCTCTGCCGTGATTTCCTCTGTAACCTTGAGTAACCATTCCACCTTTGTGAGACCTCCGTTTCTCTTATTCATTTGTTTATGTGTTCATTCCAAAGACTTCTGTGAAGGACCCTACTGAAGGCCGAGCCCTGGAAGGATAGATCAGGAAGCACCCACACAGCACTCACCTGCTGACGTAGAATGTGTGCATGTACCAGCTTTTCACACCAAGTATTTGCTACACATCTTGAGTGGAGGACCAAGAGTCCCAAATGGACTTTTTGAACGTTTCCTTGGTTCATATCAAAAGAAACCCTGGTAAATGGAGCAAAATGTTGAAAAGCAGGTGAATCTCAACAAAGGAAATATGGATGTTCTTTGCACTGGTCTTATTCTTTCAACTTTCCTATGAGTTTGAAATTATTTTTAAATAGAAAGTTAAAAAATTAAAAGAAACCAGTGTTCCACACCCTTCTATCAAAATGCAAATAAGTGATAACATTGTATAAGGTTGTACAATCTGTCACTCCACAACTAAGACCGCTGGATTTGTAGGGAGAAGATTTAGGTAGAAGTCTCAGCTCATTTACTAGCTTAGGATCTTGTGTGAATGACATCACCACTCTGACCCTCCATTTTCTTCATCTGTGAAATGAGATTATATATAATTTCTATGTATTATCTATGTAGTACACATATACATATATACATACATGTAAAATTGTTTTGTTATCCATAAAATGCTATGCAAATGTTAGTAGCTCCCCACCTTAGTTGAAGCTCTTATTCAATCTGTGTTTCTTGGAGTAGCTTACA
>NW_007728860.1:22145-22991 GCF_000696425.1 Galeopterus variegatus | reverse complement strand
TAGTAGCTCCCCACCTTAGTTGAAGCTCTTATTCAATCTGTGTTTCTTGGAGTAGCTTACATCACCTCACAAGTTTCTTTCTGTTTTCCTGCAGCCTGAAAGAATTTCAGGGGAGCAGTATGGAATTCATTCTGATGTCTGGAGCTTAGGAATCTCTTTCATGGAGGTATGTTGTTGTTATTTGCAAATAGACACTTCTGTGCATATCTGTACTAATATGTTCAATCAGAAAGAATGAAGATTTTGAAAGAATAAAATAGGTGTTCAGTGTGCTATGTGAACATGTACACAGAGTTTGATATACTTATGTGGCTTGTGAAATGACTCTGGAGGTTACTCTAAAGTACTGTTTCTCACAGATTACGTGTGAGTGGTCTGGAATGATCTTACCTGGAGTGCTTGTTATAAATACCGGTTCCCTGATCACATCCCACCAATTAAATCCAAATCTCTAAAAATTTGCATTGTTAACATGTTCCCTGGGTGATCTTTTTGCACATTAAATCTGGAGAGCCTGTGTTCTAAAAGAGGGATTCCAGAAAAATTCTGTGTGATGGTAGCCTTGTTGGAATGTATATATAACTTCCAAAAGTGATTTCTTTAAAAGGTACAGCCCTACTCATTTGGATGTATAAGTCTATATGTTTGTTTAAAAAGAAAAAAACTCCCTTGTTCGAATATAGTCATATCACATGTGTGTGTGGAGTGGAGGTGGTATGATGTGATGTGGAGGGAAAGGGAGAAAGGGGAATATGTATTTAGCATAATTCTAATATCTTTAGTCTTTATAGCTGTATTTAGAATGGACTTTATCTAGTGTGCTAGATGTAGCCCCACTAGAATTCT
>NW_007728860.1:16820-21737 GCF_000696425.1 Galeopterus variegatus | reverse complement strand
AAAAGTAGAAAGGACTCTTTAAATAAGATCATAGAGTTGCAATCACAATTTTATCACCTTTTTTTTTAGTCAAATACTTTTTCTATGATTTTTGTAATGCATGAATGCAATTGTATTTGCAAGGAAATATCTTCAGACTCAATTCACCTGCATGGTAGAAAGAAAATAAAAATGAAGTGTTCAATGTTTATTAAACCATATTCTTCTGCTTCTTCATGAAAAGGAATCTAAGAAGAAATACAGTATGTATGCATCAGCTGAGAGGTTAGCAGTAATGGTGGACAGTAATGGTGAATCTCCCAACAGAATCCTGAAGGGCTTGTTTCATTAGCCTGTTTTAGGGAAACTAGTGCTTTTGATTTGTGGGACTCAGGCCTTGCTGTTATATAATTTCCCTTTGCGTATTTTAAATAATTGCCATTGATTGTATTTTATAAATGACTGGATATAGTATAGGGTAATTGAGAAGTTACATAGCATAAAGATAAGAATCCTAGATTGGGAATGGAAGACCTAGATTGCTTTTCTAGCTTTGCTACTAGTTTTCTAGGTTGCCCTGTGCAAGCCATCGTTCTTTGCTGAACCTCAGTATCTTCATCTTAAAATGGTGATTTCTATGCTTCTTTCCAGACTAACATTCTGTGACTCTGCTGCTGTTCATTCTGCTGTTCTTTCCTTAACTTTCACGTAACAACTCTGGAGTTGCATAACTGAGACAGTGATATACCCTAGCATGGCATAAAATGCAAAGGCATGACAGTACTGTAAGAGAGCATAACTAATAGACATAAGATTTAGAGCACATTTAAATGTTCAACATTCATCCCTTCATGTATTGAGCTCCTGCTATGCCCACTACAGAGGCAATGGGGACAGAGTTATGAAAGGACACTCAAGTCTTGGCTCTCATGGACTTGGCTCTTATATTTGGTGAGGGGTGGGGTGTGAGGGGAAGCACAGAAAACAAAGGGATAACTAAATATGTAATTTGTCAGGTGGTGATAAGNAGTTGCATAACTGAGACAGTGATATACCCTAGCATGGCATAAAATGCAAAGGCATGACAGTGCTGTAAGAGAGCATAACTAATAGACATAAGATTTAGAGCACATTTAAATGTTCAACATTCATACCTTCTGTACTCATTTATGCCTTCATGTATTGAGCTCCTGCTATGCCCGCTACAGAGGCAATGGGGACAGAGTTATGAAAGGACACTCAAGTCTTGGCTCTCATGGACTTGGCTCTTATATTTGGTGAGGGGTGGGGTATGAGGGGAAGCACAGAAAACAAAGGGATAACTAAATATGTAATTTGTCAGGTGGTGATAAGTCAATGTAAAGTACCATTTGAGCAGAGACTGCTGTGAAAGGAGGGAGCTACCTGGTAACAGCAGCAAGTACAAAGGCACTAAGATGGAGTGCACTTGGCATATTTAAGTAAAGCAGAGAGGCCAGTATGACTTGAGTGGTGTTAGCAAGGGAAAAGTGGGAAAAAATAAATTCAGAGAGGTAACCAGGGGCCAGATCATATACAGCCTTGTAGGCCATGCTAAGGATTTTCAATATTACTCTGAGAGTAAATGGTCTGACTTACATTTAAAAGGATCACTGAGTGCTCTGTGGAGCATGGCTATAGAGGGGCAAGTGTGGAAACCGGGAGATCAGTTTAGGTAGGTAGGAAGATAGATGCCCAATAAATATCACATATTTATATTTATTTATGTTGCTGTTATAATATATGTCTGCCAGTATTTTGCTGCATGCTGGCGATGCAACGATTAATAAAAAAGATACTCTTTGCAGTATAGGGAGGGAGATTGCCATTGATGTTTTTGGGATTTTGTTGATCGTGTTCATTTATTCTGGAGGGAAACTATTGAATAGTCTCTGGAAGACTGAAGAAAAACAGACTGATTGAATTTGTAAGATTGAGGAGGAATAGGATTTCACTGTGTGGAAAAGTGTCAGTGTTGACTGTGGGACACCTGAATGCCAGAAGGAGGGTGTTGGTTCATGTGGTGAGGTGGAAAGCAGAATATGACCAAATGGTTGGGAGTAATGGCCAGGAAGGGTTAGGCCTTATAGTGCTCCTTGTGTTTTAAAATGGATGGTAAGGAGCCGGGTATTAAAGCAGGAGGAGATGTTGTTACAGGATGTAAAGTGGAATCTGACTATAATAATCAAAAAAGGTTGTTGAGCACCTATTTGTACATGATGCTTAACTAAATGCCTTCAAAAGGAGCCATGGGATTGCAGCCCCTGCCCTCTAGGAGTTTAGGACCCAAGCAGGTGACAACATGTGACCAACCTAGTGCTTACTGGTACACCAGTAAGTCATTAGAGAGTAGAGTAAGGTCCTTGGCATGTGCCTTATGCCAAATTCATTTGGAGTCAAAAGTAAAGAAAAATGTGATAGGGTAGGGAAGTAAGTTTTGAGTCCATAAATGAGAAATTGTGGATAATTCAATAATGAAGATTACAAGAGAACCCCAAGTTTCTTTTCCTCCTAGGGGCCGATGTGATGAGAACATTACCAGAAGGGATAGGGAAGTTAGCCCGGAAGAAGTACAGTACTTGAAGGCCACGATTCTTCTTTGTTTTTATCACAGTGCTCCTCAAATAGATGTGGTAAATCCTGTTTAAAATCACTATAGACAGGGCTGGCCAGTTAGTTCAGTTGGTTAGAGCATGGTGCTCATAACACCAAGGTCCAGGGTTCAGTGCCCATACTGGCCAGCCACCAACAATATAAAAAAATAAAATCACTATAGACAGAAGTGTGAATCTCAACAACATTTTAGAATCTGACGAATAAATTGCATTGTGAAATATAGTTGACACTTTTAAAGAATTGCTTCTCTTCTGTTTATTCTCATTTTTCAAAGCCAGATTCCCTTTCTAGGTATGTGTTCTGAAGAGTAGAAACTGACTCATTCGTTAATTCTTACTTAAACACTTGCTGTGTGCTAGTCCGTGGAGAGTGGGGTACACAAAGCTGAGAAGACCCTCCCTCTGGTAGAAAAGAAAGTCCCCTTAAGCCCAGAACCTTTTGATAAGTCTTCAGTAGAGATGTTTATGAAGGACTCTGAGCCATGGGCGTGGGGGGAGTGTTTCACAAAGGAGTTGACATGTGAGTGGAATTGCTCTTGAAGGGAGTTTGCCACTAGAAGAAAGAGGTAAAAGATGGAGGGTTCCTCTCCTCATCCCCCAGCACACTCCCAAGGTGTATCCCTGTAAACACTAAGGAGAGATTAAATGTCAAAATACGCAAGGCCTCACCCAGTACTATTCACTACCTATTTGTGTGCATACATTCCTCAAAGTGTTTGAATCATCCAGTTTATTCCCCGGGGGTACATGTGGTAAAGAAAAAATTGGATAAAAACATAGGAAACTGAGCAAAGGAATTTCCCTGAAATTACACAAGACTCCAGTAGAGTCAAAATGGGAGCTAGAGTTTTCTGTCCCTTCTACCTCTCTCTAGCATCACTTCCCCCAGTCACATAAACTCATCTCTGAGGTTTGGAGATGCAAGGATGAGAAGGTTGCCATCATTGTTCTAAACTCCTAAAACAATGAGGTTCCCCCTTGCCTGCCTTCTTCCTACTGCCCCTTCTCTTGTTAATGTCTGTCACAATCCCCAGGGGGTCATAACAAGGCCTCGCACCACACTCTTTCATAAAAGATGATGCTACATGCCATCAAAAAAAATCACAGACAGGTACGTTCATGCCTCAAGCAAAGAATCTTTAATATCAGACTCTCTTTTATCCACAGACAGAATTGTTCCATCTCCTTTCAGTTCCACGTCCCTCTGTTTGAGGGATAAAGTGTTTCTCTTCCAGGATTTTGTCAGCTGGATGTAGTATTTGGAGGTGGCAGAAGTAACGTAAAGATGGGAATTATCCTTAAGAAGGGAAAAAATGAGATTATTCACCCTGACTAGATGGGAGGAATTTGGCCCCCTTTTCTGCTGTTTCTGGTTTTCAACTAAGATCTTTAAATGCGTTGTCGTTCCCCTCCTGTGCATTAGTTGTGGAACCAAACAAAGGTTGTCGTCATATATGGGGTTTGTGTGGGCTCACTTTGTAGTGGGGAAGAGAACCCATGTGGCATGGCAGTTCTCCTTGAACCTTCACAACAAGAATCAGTGTGGAAATGCAAAAAGAAAAGAAAAAAAAATAACAAGTGAGACCTACTAAGAAGGGTGCAAAATTCTGGAACTGCTACAGACTGAAAGCATTAATCCTGTCCCAGACTATTTGCCTCTTCCAGAAAGCTCACACTGATTTAGTTGACTGGGGATTTTTAGAATTATTCACCCTGGTAGTTGCTATTCAAGACTTGAGGGCTAAACTTTAAAATGAAAATGAGTTTGGCACACAATAAGGGCTTTGTTTTACCAAGTTTGATGGTTTTATTTAATCTTTAGGGGTGGAGGATGCCTAAAACATTTTAGGGCACAACTTCTTAATTTTATAGGCAGTTCAGTGCTTATCTCTTCTCCCAGAGAATAACTGGAGGAGAAAGTTTCACTCTTGTTTTTTACTAATTAGTTATTTCATTCATATTATGTCATTTTGAGTCACAACATAAATCTGTAGGTGGGAGGTAAACAGTCATATTTGGAAAAGCTGGATTTGAAGTTGGTCCTTCTTGAATCAAAAAGTACGTCAAGTACTCCCTCTGCTAGCCTTGCATTTGCAGTCCCCAGAAGGATGCATATGCATTAAAAAGGCGTCGAGCCAGTCCTGTGGTGTTCTTATTCTCACCAAGTATGCTCTACAAGTACATGTTCTGGTTTGTGATTCTATCTGGTGGATTATCATAAACCTTATTAAGACTGGTGGTGAACAATAGTGAACATGCAGAAATAGAAATCAAGAAAGCCTGCCCATTTACAATAGCCACCAAA
>NW_007728860.1:2676-16296 GCF_000696425.1 Galeopterus variegatus | reverse complement strand
AAAAAAAAAAAGACTTCTGACAGACTTTTCTGCAGGAGTTGGACTGAAAGCCCCATCTTTAGCATGTGCATTTTGCTCTTTTCACTTGGATCCTCACTCTTTCTGCCTTTGTGTGCCGCCTCTGTACAGCAGTCTCTTGAGTCCAAGGCATAGAACAATCTGGCTCGATGTGCTTAGTTAATTGGTGTGTCATCTAGTCCTCTGAGACTCCTCTTCAGCATGATCGCTGTTTTATTGAAGTGGTTTGAATGATGTGTTAAATGATGAAAGCCAGGCCCTTGGCTTAGAAAAAGTCTCAAGATAGGTGAAGAACATATTCAGAGAGCCATACAAGGTCATTGTCATTAAAGTAACACCATCTTCTGAAGATTTTTATGGATTCTGTTATTTTGACGAAAAGAGTTTTTCTTAGAGTTTTAGAATTACCTTTACCAAGTTAAAAATAAATCCACTGTGCTGTTCTCTGTACATGGAATATCATTTTTCTTCATCTCTCCAGGATACAGTTTAAATACCCATCTTTCATGATGCCAACTCTGATCTCTCCTGCTGAAAATAATATCTTCCTCTATGACCTTCATCTACATCTTCCTTGTCGCATAACATTTTCAACTTTGTATTATAGTAATTTATGGGCATGTCATAGGTGGGAGGTAAACAGTCATATCTGAAAAAGCTGGATTTGAAGTTGGTGCTTCTTGAATCAAAAATTACTATATCCTTATGACAGGATTCAAATCTGATTCTCTCATAATCTCCTACCCTATCCAGCACAATTCCAGTGCCCTACTGGGTATTCCAGAAGTCTTTTTGGCTCAATTTTCCCTACTTTTATAATGGTTTTAAAGCTATTTCTGAAAAGAAAGATCAGAGTTTAAAGGTTGATGGAGCTTTTAACATAAGTGTCCATAAATGTTTGCTGAATAGATCACAACTGTTTTCCCTGTAAAGAAGAGCATTCTGTTTGCCAAAGTTATCAGACCCAGATTCAAATTCCACTGCAACCAGTCAAAGCTATAGAACCCTGGGTAAATCACTTAATCTCTCTGGGCCTCAGTTTCTTCATCTTTAGATGGGAGCTCTATTTCAGAGCTTTTGGACAAAGGTCACAATGAGAAAATTAAGCCATTATTTTTTCTCTTTAAAAGGAATTTCCTTTTGAAATGTTTACGTGTGGTTCAAAAAGACAATAATTTCATTAAAGATGATAACTGGAGTGTAAGCTTTAGCTTCTACTCTCACCTCAAACTCCACTAAAAATAACTTAAAGGGATTTTTTTTAAAGCATAATACCTTAAACCAAAGTGAAAGAGGAAGTAGACAACAAATTAACTCCCAATAGCATATCCTCAGAGGAATAAGAGAAAATATCGCACTCAGGAGACAAGAGCAGACTGCTTATAACAAAGGAACTTTCAGAGAAAAAATAGGAGCAAAGAGAAAATTAGCTAACCAGGTCAGGACCTCTAACATGAAAAATAGAAGTTCGAGGAAGAAAGAACAGAGAAAACAAAGGGAAGGAAATCATCAAAGTGTTTTAATTTTAATGTTATAATGCGGAAGAAATATGTCATTTGAGATTGTCCCCCTCTTAGTATTTCTACAGAAAAATGAAAAACTTAAAAAAACCTAACATTTTTCCTAGATGACATATGGCAGTGTTTTTGCTCAGAGAAAATGTGTTTTTGTTGGGGAATCATAAATAGTAAATTTTCAAAGGGAAAATTTAACATAAAAAGTACAAATAGTTGGATGTAACTACCTTGTCTTATGGGAATTTAAAAACTGTCAATACATCTCATTTTTTGTCTTTGCCCTTATACATATTGTTTAACAGATGCCAGATAAAACTCATTAGATATCAAAAAAATGAAGTGTGATCTTCTACATTTACAAGCAAATCCATAAACCATGTTAAGCTATGTAAATTAAAATAAAAGTATTGTGGGCCGGCCCGGTGGCGCACTGCTACAGTGCGCCGCTTGGGAGCGCNCTCCCAATAGCATATCCTCAGAGGAATAAGAGAAAATATCGCACTCAGGAGACAAGAGCAGGCTGCTTATAACAAAGGAACCTTCAGAGAAAAAATAGGAGCGAAGAGAAAATTAGCTAACCAGGTCAGGACCTCTAACATGAAAAATAGAAGTTCGAGGAAGAGAGAACAGAGAAAACAAAGGGAAGGAAATCATCAAAGTGTTTTAATTTTAATGTTATAATGCGGAAGAAATATGTCATTTGAGATTGTCCCCCTCTTAGTATTTCTACAGAAAAATGAAAAACTTAAAAAAACCTAACATTTTTCCTAGATGACATATGGCAGTGTTTTTGCTCAGAGAAAATGTGTTTTTGTTGGGGAATCATAAATAGTAAATTTTCAAAGGGAAAATTTAACATAAAAAGTACAAATAGTTGGATGTAACTACCTTGTCTTATGGGAATTTAAAAACTGTCAATACATCTCATTTTTTGTCTTTGCCCTTATACATATTGTTTAACAGATGCCAGATAAAACTCATTAGATATCAAAAAAATGAAGTGTGATCTTCTACATTTACAAGCAAATCCATAAACCATGTTAAGCTATGTAAATTAAAATAAAAGTATTGTGGGCCGGCCCGGTGGCGCACTGCTACAGTGCGCCGCTTGGGAGCGCGGCAACGCTCCCGCTGAGGGTTCGGATCCCACATATAGACCGGTTCCCGCTCACTGGCTGAGCGAGTTGTGGGCGCGACACCGAGGGTTGCGATCCCGTTGCCGGTCCCGGTCTGGTACGGGAGCGACACTGAGGGTTGCGATCCATTGCCGGACACGAAAAAACACAAAAAAAGGAAAAATAAAATAAAATAAAATAAAATTGCCGGACACGAAAAAAGACAAAAAAAGGAAAAAAAAAATAAAATAAAATAAAAGTATTGAAAAAGGGGCATGGATCACCCAGCCCGGTACCCTTGACAGAAGCTTCCGGAGAAGTTTGATGGAGAATTTGTTATTTTCTTTCTGATATCATTTTTAGATTCAAGGGCTGTCATTCTAATTCTTGAACTGCTGAAGAGCTCAGACTTTGGATTAATAACAGGAGTTTGGTTCACATATCGGTGCCACCACATATAATCAGTGTGATCTTGGCCAATTCACTTTGCTACTCCAAATGTCTGTGTCTTATCTGTAAAACAAAGATAACATTAGAATTCATTTATGCTTCAAGTATTTACTGAATGCCTTTTATGTGTCAAACACTTTACTAAGTGTTGGGGATACATTGGTAAATAAAACAAGTGTGTTCCCTTTCCTTGTTGAGCCTACAGTATAATAAGGGAAGCAGAATATAAACAGTGATAGTAAACACTTATATTTTTGAAAACAAGCATAGAATATTTTCAATATTGTAGGCTCTTTTATAAACACTTTCTTTCATTTAACATTAACAACCCCATAAAGTTACTTTAAGAAGTAAGTTTCTTTTTCGAATAGCATCTTATATGTATTGAGTGCCAACCAAGTAATAAGAATTATGGTGCATTATCTAGACTTGGTTCCTGCCTCTAGATGTATAGAAGAACTCATCCCTCCTTCTCCCTACAAAAAACACCCAGCAACATAGCTGTCTCTAGTGGGTCTGTAGCTGCAGCTCTGTTTGCCTTTTTAGCCCTTGGTGACTATGAATCTGGTCAGAGGGGTGACGGATGGCTTTGGAGGTCCTGTAAGCAGCTGCTGTCAGCCTCTCTGGAACATAAAAATTTGGCATTGGTGTGCTTCACTCAAATACTGATGGTTTTTTCTCTTCTTTTTTATAATTATGTCTAAGAATGTGAGTGGAAGTTGAATCTTACTGTAATATATTTACTCTGCTGCTCCAGCCAGTGAAACATCTTACCTGTTGATCAGAAGTTTCTGCTGAAAACCATCAGAAGGTGAAAGGATCTGAAGGGTCCAAAGACAAAGAAATTTCAGTGGAAGATTGTATAGGAAAGTGGTGAGGATGTGGTTCTGGAGTCCTTGTCATGGGCCCTCCTTCCCTTCCATTGAAGAGTGTTGAGGAAAAAGAGCATGTAACAGTTTCTTTCATTCATTCCCCTTTCTGTAATTCTGTTTTAACTTGATTTTTTCCATTGTCATATTTGTGTGTAAAATTTTGTGTAACTTACTGCAAAAAGGAGCTGTTAAAATGACCTTTGGCAGATGATGGATTGACTAGTTCAGTCTTTTGCAAGGTTTGTGAAGGGATCCAGCTGTCTCAGATTACCATGCCTAAATGTGCATTTTCCAAGCTTGTCAGTGATTGTAGTGAATGTGCAACTGGCAAAGTGAAGTGTTTCCCACTGAATGAGGCATTGTTGAGCTTGCTTTGTGCTCAAAGGTATCGGGAACAACCATGAGATTGACAAAACAAGATGGAACAGGTGCTAGTAGTCCCAGCTAAGCATTTATTATTTTCATGGATTTCAGACTGATTTTAAAGTTTTTCTAACAGCACATGCCCTTGTCATGTATACACACAACACAGAGAATTTGGAGTTAAAAAAAAAAGTCAACAAACTCTTGCTATGAAGAATACAGAAATAAAGAGAAGACAAAGCTGGCGTTTGATAATCCATCTTCAGATGTTTGAAGGATTGTCAGTGGAGCAGCAGCAAGCTGTTGCTTTATGACCAGCAGGTTGAACCTTCTGCAGCTTAAAAAAACAAAACAAATATGTAAGCTGGCATTTGATAATCCATCTTCAGATGTTTGAAGGATTGTCAGTGGAGCAGCAGCAAGATGTTGCTTTATGACCAGCAGGTTGAACCTTCTGCAGCTTAAAAAAACAAAACAAATATGGCTTTCTATTCAATATAAAGAATTTTCTGATGGATGGATCCCTACACCTTTCCTACTCAACAGTAGAATCATCTGCCGTTAGAGGTCAAAATGCCTGGGGACATTTAAGTAGGGACTGAATGACCACTGATTTCAGATTTTTTCTTAAAAAATTCTTTGTAGAAGAGACAGGTACAAGGTTAGGCAAGATGAAGTCATTTATTCATTAAGTTGCTCAGTATATCTTTGTTGAATGCTTACTGTGTAGCAGGCCCTGTGCTAGTCACTGGGGACACGGCTGTGAACAAAACTGACAAAAATCCCTGCTTCCATGGAGCCCACATTTTAAGGAAGGGTGCTTGACAATTGTAATTTGTTAGATGAAAATAAACAGGGTGATATGTTAGGAATAACTAAGTTGTGTGGTGTTACTTTTGAGTTGAGATCTAAAAGGTAAGAAGGAACAAGTCTGCTAGTGACATCTTTCAACTCTAAAATTCTATGAGTCTGTGATAATTTGGGGAACCACTACTGTTAACTTTGAGGTATCCAATGGTAAAAACCACTCCTCCTAGTATTCTGTCAATACTCAAATCCAGTGACCTATACTTGGCTTTAAAAATCCTCTAAAAGATTCTACAGACCATATTACATACTTTGGTTCTGAACTGGATAATAACTTTAACATTTTCTATAGGATTTATTTAGAAAATTATTTTACATACCTTATCTTATATTTAGAGACTAGAATATTTTTTAACCAGAAGAGAGACTTTAGAATTTGTTAAATCAGACCATTCCTTCTTACCAGTGAGGAAGCTGGGACCCAGAGAAGGGAAGGAATGTGCCCACATTTACCACACACAGCTCATACTGCAGAAGAGGACTGCAGTCTAGGCTTTGTGATATGAAGTATAGTGCTCTTTCCTCTCTTCTGAGCTGTTGACATCCTCTTGCTCAATGTCATTCTAACTAAAAGGGTGACAACATAATATTTTATATATGTGTATCATTTAACAAAGCCATTTAATATTTATTATCTCATTTAAGCTTCTCTCTACTATGGTGAGAAATGACTGAAAAATCAGTAATTTGAGGCAGCAGAGATTGCTATGAGATTCAAGGTTCCCATTTTGTAAATGAGGAAACTGAGATCCAGAGAAATTAAAAGGCTTTTCTAGAAGGATTAAGTTACTAGATCAGGCAGCAGCAGTCAAGTGTCCTGACTCATGGATTAAAGTCTGCTTCTTCCATTATGCTCTAGAAAAAAGTAGATCCAGTAGTATGAAAGAAGAAGAGATGAATGGTAAACATAAATGAGCAGGAAATTAGATAAAGGATAAGACAAGTTGATTGTGGCTCTCCTGGTCAGTCAAGACTGCCTTTCAAGACACCTTACACTTTTCTATAGCTGGCTCAATTTTACCATATTTTGAAATGTGCCTATTGTCTTTCATAAGAAACACAAAATTAACCTAATCTCTAGTGTGTCTACTATATTAGGAAGTGAGTAGGTGAGAATGCCATCTAATCAATAAGCATTTATCCAGTGCTCCCCTATGTTAGCAGTAAGGGTACACACTTTGCCCTTAGGAGCTCCTTGACTAGTGGGAGGAAAGAGAAGTAAAAGTGCACTGAAAGCACATAGGACTGGGCAGATGAGAGCGAAGCTGACAGCAGTATCAGGGAAAGCATTTCAGTTATCAATTACTGCTTAGTAAACTACCTCAAATTAGTGGCTTAAAATAACAACCATCTATTTCCTTGGGATTTGTGAGTCAGGAATCCTAGCAGGACCCAGATAGCACATAGCATCCACATAGCATCAAGGGTCTCTCATGAGGTTGTAGTCAGGTCGTGGTTAAGAATGGAAAATCCAAGATGACTTCTCCTGCATGCATGGCACCTTGGTGGGGATGGCTAGGAAAAACTACCTCCCCGCGCGCCTCCCCAGCCCACCATGGCTAGCTTAGGCTTCCTTTGTGGTGCCTGGTGGTTTAAGCTACAGTGGCAAAAGCTGCAAGTCTCTGAAGGCCCAACTTCTGAAATTACACAGGATCGCTCTTGGCACATTTTGTTGATCACAGCATAGACTCTTGATGAGGAAGTAAAAGCTCACATTGCCAAAGAGCACCCGAGATGTAGATTCTGTTAAGGCCATCTCTGGAAACATGATACACCCCAGAAAGCTTCCTAGAAGTGATGGTGTCTAAGCTAAGTTATGATGTGATGAGGAAGTAAAAGCTCACATTGCCAAAGAGCACCCGAGATGTAGATTCTGTTAAGGCCGTCTCTGGAAACATGATACACCCCAGAAAGCTTCCTAGAAGTGATGGTGTCTAAGCTAAGTTATGATCAATGGGTTAGATTTGTAGGACAGTGTTCCAGCAGGAGCAACAGTACATACAGAGGCCAGAAGTGTAAAAATATCACCTGATTATGTCTCCCTTGAGTTTGAAATGTCTAGAAATAGGAGTGTAGATTAGGTTGAGCTCAATAGACTAGACCCCAGTACTAGTATTTTCTCAAATACACACAGCTGCATGACTCCAGAGATTGGTTTAGAGATGGAAGCCCCCAGAGCTAGGTCTCTAAGAAACTGTTGTCATGATTAAAGTTTTCTGCTGTCAGAGGACACAGGTCAGCATTAAACAAACAGATTAAAAGAGTGTCATTTCTTAATTCTTATTATGAGGATTTAAATGGTTATTGAATTAAGCATATGAGATGGGGTTTTGGGGCAGTTAACTCTAATCTCTTCCCTTCTTGCAACTCTAGTCTTTAATAAGAAGTAAGTCATCTAAATTAACCATAATGCTTAAATATGTACAGGTGCTACTGATCATTCGTAGCAGTGATGCCTAAGTAAGAGGGTCTTGTCAAACCCGAATTAAAATTGTCAAACTGTAATATTAAAGTGTTGCTATGGGGCCGGCCCGGTGGCGCACTGCTACAGTGCGCCGCTTGGGAGCGCAGTAGCGCTCCCGCCGAGGGTTCGGATCCCACATACAGACCGGTTCCTGCTCACTGGCTGAGCGAGGTGTGGGCGCAACACCAAGGGTTGCGATCCGTTGCCGGTCACGAAAAAAGACAAAAAGGAAAAAAAAAAAAAGTGTTGCTATGTGTTGCTTTGCCCCCCATGGATTTGTCACCCTTCTTCCACTGGGTGACAGAGATGCAAAGGATTACTCAAAGCCCATCTTTTCTGAGCAGTGAGAAGCCCTGAAGTGGTTAACTTCCCTAGGAGTGCTCAAGCAAGAGCCAACCCTTCCGTTTGGGAGATTAATGCTGAATTGGGGTTCTCGTCCTGCATTTATTTTCCAGACCAGGAAGTTACAAGAAGAGCACAAAGGTGGAGTTATAGTTTAACAATATAGGCTGGTAACTTTCAGTGAAACAAGCCAGATGACATTACAGTAAGGCTATCAACAAAAGCTTTGATCTTAACAAACATTCCTTCTCCCGTTAGCAGTTTCTCAGTATCTTTACATAACAATCAGTAACTAGTCTGTCTTTGAGCCAGCAACCTGCTTTGCCACAATTCTTATCTTGCACCAGAGACTTATAGCCTGAGGAAAATTTCCTGTCCTTGCAAGGTCCATATTTGAAACTGCAAGACTTTGGAAAACCAGGCCCTGTGAAGTACATATGCTTTTTAGTATATTCCACTCTAAAGAGTTTGTGTACTGCAAGTATACTTCAAAAAGTTCGTGGAAAAATAGAATTAAAAGATAATATGAGTCTTTCCATGAACTTTTTGAGGTATTCTCATATGTTCATTAAGGTATTATAGCATAGAAACAACCAACCCATGCACCACCAGGTTGACCAGGCTGTAGGAGATGTTACCATCAGGAGATTTATCATGATCAACTAATGCTTATTGTCAACCTACTGCAAAGTACTGTTTCTGATGTCGTGGAAAACATTAAAGTTTATGATTTAGAGTTTATCCTTAAGTTAAAAATTTATCAGGCATTAGAGACACAGGAAGATGAAGAACTATTACCAAGTAGGATGTGATACACTGCCTAGTGAATTTTATGGACAGGGAGTGGTACGAATTTTGCCCACAAAATTGTGGGTTGAGTCTTCTGGGACTAACTCCCAACATAGGAGGAGGAACAGGAGGAAGAATGTGCGCTAAATCCTGAAAAGATGGGTAGGTTAGAGTTCTCTATACTCATCTCTTGCACCATCTCAGGTTCCAGAGCGGAAAACTACCCTCAGTATTGCGTTTTGAGCTATGCAAACATTTGAAGAGCAATTGTTTTTCTATTAGAAAAGTAGAATAGTTGCTTTCATCCATCATGACTGAACTTTGTCTCTTTAATTCAGAAATGTCACTGAATTTCTTCTCATTGCACAGAATACCATCAGAGACCCTTGCAGTTGTTTTTAAGTGACTTTTAGAGCTTTAGTTATATACCCAGATATTTTAATTAGATTGCTCTGAGTAGAGCTACTGATGGAAATCCACATGGAATAATTAGAGTGTCTGCAAAGCTACAAAGTGAGTCTTTTTAAATGGAGGGGTTTTCCCCCCTTTTTCATTTATGAGTTAGCTGCCTCATATTTACTATGGCCTCATCGAAATTATACTTTGCATTTAAATACTGTATTCAACTAAAAAGTTATTCAGCCAGAGTTTTTAGTCTAATGTGATATAGACAGATTGATATAAACACACACACATATATCTACACCACTGGGCCATAATTCTGTTTGTGTTAAAGAAGTCTGTAGAGTTTGTAGGAAAGTGTTATTTGATAATAAGTATAAATTGAATAAGGAAAAGATAAGCCTGGTTCCACTGTATTGTCTTTAGAGTGAAATATGTCTACACCACTTTTAATGATAGTGTCCTTGAATTTCCTTAAGTAGATACGAGTTATAAGCTAATTTCACCAAGCATAGATGGAAAGGTATGCAGTTTGATGCTTTCGTTACACTTATTATCCCATCTTTAATTTGCAGTGTATTATAATATCATCCAAGTTAAACAATAACAGTAAAACAAACTAATTGTCTTTAATTAAAGTGAATTAGGTTTTGACTTTAATATATTTGATGTAGTGAGAACTGATAATGTAGAGTGTCTCAAAGGTTATTAGGGCATATTTCTGTTGGGCCTGATGGTGTTAGTAATAACCCTCTTCCTCATAGTTCTAGACATGAACAAATATGTCACTTCATCAGTCTCTGTTACTCGCACTTATGCCCCTCCGCAGGGGTTGCAGATTCCACAAGTTATCAGCTAATGGCATTATACATTAAAAATTGAAGCTTTCCTCACTCCGAGGCCTTTCAAGGCTTTGTTCTTAAGCCCTAGACACTTTGGAGTGCAGCTGCAAACTATAGGCAGAAGATTAAATTAATTTGTAACTCTTTTTTTTTTTTTTGGTCCTGCATTACTAAATCCTCTACATTTAATTGAAACCCTACTTCAAGACGCTTTGTGTTTCTGTGTTCTTTGTTGTCAGTTTAACCTCCAAAGCACTTTAACACTGGTAAATTGCTGTTATATCCTTTGGATTGTTTTTAAACCATTCAGTAAGAGGACAGTGAAATTGATACATGGGAAGAAAAGTAAAATCTTAGGGTAGATTTTGAGGTATTTAATATTTATTATGGTTCTTCACCAGCATAGTTTCAGATGATTTAAACTCCTTCTCTAGGACTGTGTAAATTTGTCTTGGGATGAAATCTCACCTAGGGAATTTTATGTAATCCAGTAGTTAAGTCTGATTTTTAAAAGTTTCCCTGTGTCTGAATGTTCCAAAGTGGCTGCTGCATTTCTATAAAATGAAGGTTTAACGGCAGTGCACAGTCTAAATGCAAAATTCTTAGATGGAAATTTAATTGTGCAAAATGTGCATAAGGTAATTAAGGACAAGTTTTAGAACATTTCAGACTATAAAGTCCTCCTTCAGCTAGATCACTGGCTATATTGAAAATGCTTATTTTCAATTTGCAGTTATGCCGGGAAATATAGAACAAGTCTAAATTAAGAATTTTTAAAAATCCAGTGCTCTTCAGTATAACTGTAAATTTAAAACTACTCTCAAAACATTGTTGATATTCTAAGTAGGAGACTTGATCACCAAAAGCATGTCCTGAATTTGTGTCCTGCACTTTCTTCCTAGCTACAATGTATGTTTTCTCTTTACCACTTATGATTTCATGACAATAATTATTTTTATTTTATAATGTTGTTTTATTGTTTTATAAATAAATACCATCTAACTTTTTGTTAAAATACAAAAGTTTCTATCATACAGTTGTTCTGTATTTGGCAATTGTGATCACACACATGCATGCAGGCACGCACCCAACATATTCAAATGCTGCTCATTGAAGAGTATTTCATAGGTTATGGCTGGACAAATCAAAGATCAATAAGGTAACATTAAGGAACAGTCCTAGTTTTATAGTGAAATGTTAATGGTTTACTGTTATTTAAATGTATTCCCAACTGGTAAATGCTTTCAGAGCATTCTTTTTCTGCCTTTTACATAATCAGTGTCTCACAATGAACAGAGTATTCAGCAGTTTGCAGAATCTTGGATATTGGAATTAAAATACACTTCTTTTATTTAACATTAAATAGAATCCTCTCCCTCCACTCTTCCCCCACCCTCCCCAGCCCCAAATAAGTAAAGCTTTTCCAAATCTTTTGCAGTGTGAGCCACTCTCCTCCTGGGAATGAAAAGGATGTGAGAAGGAGAGTCGTTTGATGAATTGCTGGCACTTATGTGCATCCACATTTTTCAATAGACTTTTTTTTAAAACTGGACTTAAGCTGCCTATATTTAAATGCTTCTTTTTTAAAGATGATAAAGAGAGCAAAGATTTCTATTGGATTAGCCCTAATCTGTTTGCTTTGTGGCAATTCTTTTTTTTTTTTTTTTCCTTTCCTTTAACTGTTAACCTATTTATAAATCTAAATCTACATAGAAAGGTCATTGGTTGGCTGAACTTAAACCATTTTACTCAGTAAATTTAATTAAGAAAATACAGTGCAACTCATAAGCAAATGAGTTTTTTCCTAGTTTTAAACCAAACCACCCTCTTGAGTGCTGATTGCCTTGCCCGACCCCTGGTGATACAGAAACAGGCAAAATTAAAAAGGACATTAAAGCTTCATTAAATCTGAAACACATTTAGTACAGTGACATATCTGCAGGCCATTTCAGAGAAGATTACATACTCTCTTTTGTAAGTTTCCTAATTTATAATACCTTGACAATAAAAACTGGGGAAATGCAAGTAGATTAATTGACCAGTAGGGGTAAAAGATACAGAATGGCCCCAGGTTCGTCTGTCTCTGAAATATTCACTTGAAGCATACGTGCTCCCTCTTCCCCATATAGGTTCTCTGTTCATACATTGACTTTTGACAGCCTTATAAAGATCTTGGTCTTCGTGCACTATAACTGCTAAGAGCCCTTTTTAATTTTTTACCTCTTCCTAATAGAACTTGATAAAAAGAGTTCTAAGACCTGCTGTGTATTTCTTTCTGCTTTGCCATAAGACAAATAATATGGAACATAAACACTGTGGCTGCATTAGACTTTGAAGGATAGGGACATACATGAAAAGCAGGTTCCTCTCCCGCGGCCTTAAAGTGATGACTTTTTTGCCTAATAGTGCTGCTGCCTGTTTTCAGTGGTGTAGAATTGGAATCTTTAGCCTTCTGCTGGAGCAGCCCAGTGGTGGCACTCTATGAAACAGGAAGTGATTGTCCTGCTGCTGTTGCAATGCTTACCTACTGGTCAAGGTCAAGGAATCATAATACTTGCAAGATATCTTAGAAGCAGTCCTCCTGGTGTAGAATTGGAATCTTTAGCCTTCTGCTGGAGCAGCCCAGTGGTGGCACTCTATGAAATAGGAAGTGATTGTCCTGCTGCTGTTGCAATGCTTACCTACTGGTCAAGGTCAAGGAATCATAATACTTGCGAGATATCTTAGAAGCAGTCCTCTTAGAAGCAGTCCTCCCAGGAACATAGTTGACAGGTAGGAATGAGGTTCCACAGGGTGTCAGGAAAGTATACAGAAAGCAAAGCTAGATCCAAGAATGATGAATTCACCGGTTCAAGTACTGCCACCTGTTCTCAAGCAGGCTGGTACAGAGAGGCTCCCAGCTGACTAGCCTGCACTGAATTTTCTCTCTGTTCTCTTGCATGGCAGTAACTTATAGAGCAAATGAGTGACATCAGCCATCCTTGTTTATCTTGTACAATCATGACAGAGGGAGCCAACTAGATGAGTGTATATTCCTAAGTTGGCTGGAGCATGGCCTCTCCATAGAATGATGACTTGAAAATTGGAGGCTTTGTATTGAAATGGTAGGAGTTCACATTTTTTCCTATACCATTCTTTTTTTTTTTTTAAGCCTTCCATTTATCATTGCTTAGTTCTTTAAACTGCAAGAACCAGTGGCCAGTGTTGGCACCTGCCTGCTAGTTTAGATCTTAATTGTTTGTGTGGTGGACAAGTTTCTTCTGCCTGTAAGTCATGTGGACAGAATTCTCCTTTGGTCCCTAAAGACATATTCAACATGTATCCAAGTGAATGGTGCAATGCCTGTAGAAGGGCTTGAGATAGAATGTTCTAAATGTTTTCTAGTAGTTATTAAGCTGTTAGCTTTTGGCGGGGAGAGACCCTCCTCTTGCAGGTTTTCTAACTCCAAATGGGAGCATATGCAAAACTTATAATTTACAGATCAGTGTGATGATAGGCAACAGCTTTTGATGAGCTGCCATTGCCTGTCAAATCGGTACAGAGTGGCACAAATGCTCAGTCCACCCAACACAGTAGATC
>NW_007728860.1:0-253 GCF_000696425.1 Galeopterus variegatus | reverse complement strand
AACTTAACAAATAGATGAAAATAATGGCACAGTTTTCAGTTTCATAATGTGGCCTATTCCCTACTTCCTAAAACCCTTCATTTATAATTGTAACTGAAAACTCTACAGAGCTGTGGGCTAGAAACAATTAGATGTTCCCATTTTACAAGAGGAAAAGCCAACAGTTTTACATCTCTGTCTAGAAGAAACCTCTACACATGTAGAATATACCTAAGAGAAACCGCATAAGGGTAATGGTTTAGTTATTAAAATC
>NW_007728859.1:278558-285256 GCF_000696425.1 Galeopterus variegatus | reverse complement strand
TACTCCTGCGCATGTCCTACCCTGGTACCTACAGACGTAGGAGGGTGGTGTGCCAGAATTTCCTCAGCATATGAAGTCCTACCTTCCATTTCAGCTTGGAACTGCCTTTGGAGACAAGAAGGTTATAAGTGCAGGGAACATCACCATAGCAACCCCAAACAAGGACTGATGGTCTGCAGTGCTGGGCACCAGGGGGCGCCCCTCAGATGGTGTGTCCACCCCAGCCTGCAGCTCTTCCTGGGGCAAATCGGACTGTTTCTCTGCTGTCCCTGCCCCAGCTTGTCCCTTGGTAGCAGCCAACTAAGAATCAGAATTTCCCAGAGAGGTTAGCGACTAGGAGGAAAGGCCCGGGTGCACTGCATTCCCCACACTGCTCCATGGTTTACAAAAAGGCCTTCCCCTACACTCTCGTTGTACCAGCTTTGGGGGCGCTGCCACCCCCCATGTTACTGACATGTCTTGCCTGAGACCTACCAGCAAGGGACTGGAGCTCCTAGGCCTGCTGCCCTGATGGCCGTCCCTGCACCTCACTGCACTGCCACCTTCCCCAGGGCACTTCTCTTGATCCCAGCTGCCAAGAGGCTCTTTGGAAGCATTCCTGCATCATTTACAGAATTATGCATGGGCAAATATATGAACCTAGTGAGGGTGGAGGATAGGCAGTGATACACTCTGGAAAAGAGATGTCAACAGGGCACAGTCCAGCTGACAGGGCCCTGGCTAAAGGGTGAGGGGGGACACCCTAGCCAGCCAGAGAGAGGGGGTAGAAGCTTGAGCCATTGTTACCACATACCTTTGAGGATATGTGGCCAGGCAGGCTCCCCAGGGACCTCAGGGACCTCTGATCTCCCGCTCAGCAGGGGCTGCTGACTCTTTGCAGGGCCATGCCAAGGTGCCCACTGGGTTCCTAAGGGGGGCAGGGGAAAGCCCAGACCAGAGAGTGGATCTGGGCTGCTGCTTCTAGCTACAGCCTCACCCCTGGGGACACTCAAGTCTGGGGATAGGGAAGACACCAATACCTGGTGATGAAGCTGCAGATTTCTTGTGTCTTTTAGTCAGTTTTCTGTGGCAGACAATAGAATTCCTGAAACTGGGTAATTTACAAAGAAACAGAATTTATTCCTTACAGTTTTGGAGGCAGGAAGTCCAAAGTCAAAAGGACATATCTGGTGAGGGTCTTCGCTGCAGAGTCCCAAGGTGGCACAGGATGTCACATGGCAAGAGGGCTGAGCAAGAGTGTGTTCACGTGCTCTCCTTACAAAGCCCCCGTCTCCCATGAGAGCCCATTAATCCATTAACCTATTAATCCATGACTGGATTAGGGCATGCATGAGGCAGAGCGCACATGATCCAATCACCTCTTAAAGGCCCCACAAAAAAAAAAAAAGAATTATGCATGGGCAAATATATGAACCTAGTGAGGGTGGAGGATAGGCAGTGATACACTCTGGAAAAGAGATGTCAACAGGGCACAGTCCAGCTGACAGGGCCCTGGCTAAAGGGTGAGGGGGGACACCCTAGCCAGCCAGAGAGAGGGGGTAGAAGCTTGAGCCATTGTTACCACATACCTTTGAGGATATGTGGCCAGGCAGGCTCCCCAGAGACCTCAGGGACCTCTGATCTCCTGCTCAGCAGGGGCTGCTGCCTCTTTGCAGGGCCATGCCAAGGTGCCCACTGGGTTCCTGAGGGGGGCAGGGGGAAGCCCAGACCAGAGAGGCTGCTTCTAGCTACAGCCTCACCCCTGGGGACACTCAAGTCTGGGAATAGGGAAGACACCAATACCTGGTGATGAAGCTGCAGATTTCTTGTGTCTTTTAGTCAGTTTTCTGTGGCAGACAATAGAATTCCTGAAACTGGGTAATTTACAAAGAAACAGAATTTATTCCTTACAGTTTTGGAGGCAGGAAGTCCAAAGTCAAAAGGACATATCTGGTGAGGGTCTTCGCTGCAGAGTCCCAAGGTGGCACAGGATGTCACATGGCAAGAGGGCTGAGCAAGAGCGTGTTCACGTGCTCTCCTTACAAAGCCCCCGTCTCCCATGAGAGCCCATTAATCCATTAACCTATTAATCCATGACTGGATTAGGGCATGCATGAGGCAGAGCGCACATGATCCAATCACCTCTTAAAGGCCCCACCTTTCAAATATCATATTGGGGATTAAGCTTCCTATGAGCTTTGGAGGGGACGAACATTCAGCCATAGCAGTCTGCTTGGAGGAGATAAGGGTCAGGCCCAGAAACCAGGCCTTGGCAAAGGATGAGCTGGGGAAACAGCAGCAATCCTGTTATTCCCACCCAGAGAGTTTTCAGACTAGGCCTGACCACCTGGCCCGGGGTGGCGCTGGGTAAGCTCAGGCTCAGAGGGCGACTGGCGCTTCTGTCAAAGCCCTTCACGAGTCCATCCATGGCTAGAGACACCCTTAAAGGGCACTGTCCCTGCACTCAGGCAGAGCTGGGTTCAAATCCTGGCACCACTACCATCTAGCTGAGACCCTGGGCACATTATTTCCCTTCTCTGAGCTCAGCTACCTCCNAGAAGCTTGAGCCATTGTTACCACATACCTTTGAGGATATGTGGCCAGGCAGGCTCCCCAGGGACCTCAGGGACCTCTGATCTCCCGCTCAGCAGGGGCTGCTGACTCTTTGCAGGGCCATGCCAAGGTGCCCACTGGGTTCCTAAGGGGGGCAGGGGAAAGCCCAGACCAGAGAGTGGATCTGGGCTGCTGCTTCTAGCTACAGCCTCACCCCTGGGGACACTCAAGTCTGGGGATAGGGAAGACACCAATACCTGGTGATGAAGCTGCAGATTTCTTGTGTCTTTTAGTCAGTTTTCTGTGGCAGACAATAGAATTCCTGAAACTGGGTAATTTACAAAGAAACAGAATTTATTCCTTACAGTTTTGGAGGCAGGAAGTCCAAAGTCAAAAGGACATATCTGGTGAGGGTCTTCGCTGCAGAGTCCCAAGGTGGCACAGGATGTCACATGGCAAGAGGGCTGAGCAAGAGCGTGTTCACGTGCTCTCCTTACAAAGCCCCCGTCTCCCATGAGAGCCCATTAATCCATTAACCTATTAATCCATGACTGGATTAGGGCATGCATGAGGCAGAGCGCACATGATCCAATCACCTCTTAAAGGCCCCACCTTTCAAATATCATATTGGGGATTAAGCTTCCTATGAGCTTTGGAGGGGACGAACATTCAGCCATAGCAGTCTGCTTGGAGGAGATAAGGGTCAGGCCCAGAAACCAGGCCTTGGCAAAGGATGAGCTGGGGAAACAGCAGCAATCCTGTTATTCCCACCCAGAGAGTTTTCAGACTAGGCCTGACCACCTGGCCCGGGGTGGCGCTGGGTAAGCTCAGGCTCAGAGGGCGACTGGCGCTTCTGTCAAAGCCCTTCACGAGTCCATCCATGGCTAGAGACACCCTTAAAGGGCACTGTCCCTGCACTCAGGCAGAGCTGGGTTCAAATCCTGGCATCACTACCATCTAGCTGAGACCCTGGGCACATTATTTCCCTTCTCTGAGCTCAGCTACCTCCCACATAAAAAGGGGATAGTAATCCAACTTAATCCACGAGATTAAGTGGCACGATGCACACAACTGGGATTCAGCCAGAAGTAACTGCAGTAACAGACGTGCTTCTCAGATCTGTAACTGAACTTCATTTTCATTTAACTTAATTTCTGTGGCAAGCCCACTTCTCACTGGATGGTAGAAACTTACTCAGTTGAGGGGTCCCCATCCCCTCAATTCTCTCTGCATTGGCTTCTAAATTCCACGTGGCACTAAGGCCCAAGAGGGAGTGGGCAGCAATGGGTCCTGGCCATCCCATCTTCTGAGAGACCCTCACTGTGCCTGGACACTGGGTCACACACGTCCCTGATGCATCTCCTTCACATACCAAGTCCCTTCCGCAATCAGTGCTCATCCTGGGCCAGGGTCTCTTGCCCTCATCACTAATAACATTTGGGGCTGGACAGCTGTTTGTTGTGGGGAGGTGTCCTGTCCAATGTGAGATTTTCTTTTTTTCTTTTTTTGCACACACACATACACACATACACCCGATGTGGGATGTTTGGCAGCATCCCTGATCCCAACCCACTACATGCCAGTGGCAACACATTCCCCCACACCAGTTGTGACAACCAAGAATGTCCTCTGACATTTGTCAAATGTCCCCTGATGTGTGCAAAATCATCCCCAGTTGAGAACAGCAGCCCTGGGCCACTCCGCACCTGCTCCCCCTCTATACCTGGGTGCCAGGGCCCTGGGGGTCTCTCAGGCACACTGGTCCTAAACCCCTCCCAGCCAGCTCCTCGGCTCTAACCACTCCTTGGTCTTACCACATTCCCTGGGTGAGGGGGGCTGCAGCACAAACAAGACCCCCACCTCAATCCTCGTGCCCATGAAACTTAAGTTCTAAGCAAATCGTCACAGTTCAGTGTGAAGTTGCCCTAACCCATGCAAACTGCAGCTGGAAGGCAGCCACCTCTGCCCTTCAAAACCAAAATGTGTGCTGTCATCATTTTAAGGGACAAACTTTGGTAAGCATGGAGGGCAGCCTTGTGCCTAGGGTGGTTGGGGTGGGGGTGTGGGTGGAACCACCACCAGTCCCCCTCTGCCCACAATTCTCCCCTCTGATATGTGCTGCACGAGGACCTAAGGGTTGACAGTGTGTATGGGCCCCACTGGGTTAGCCTGCCTGGGGCAGTCACAGGCAGAAGTCTAAGCTTCCTCATAATAGATCCCAAGAGGAAGAGCAAGCCTTCTCACAGCTGTGAGGGCAGTGGCGACACCACTCTGCCCCATTATCTTGTCCTTACCCAATCCTGTAAGGGAGGCAGAGCAGGAACTATTGCTCCCACTTTGCAGACGAGGAAATGAAAGCCCTGGAAGGTCACATGTCCCCGTAGTCCCCAGGTCCCCTGGTCAGAGCTCCCTGTCTTCCCCCTACTGCCTTCCAGCCAGGCTGGCATCACCCAGGCGGTGACACTCTCTCATCACAGTAGGACTTGGGGGATCTCTTGCACAGCAAAATCAAAGTTTGGGGGACCCAGGGAGAAGGCCTGAGCTCGAGCAATGTGGCAGCCCAAGCACTGTTCCTAAAATGCCTCCACAGCTGAGAACTCGCCCCAAAGAACTTTATTTATGGAACCAGGGTGCTTTCTTCCAGAAGCCAAGAAAGAAGCAACACTATTATGTGAGCTGGGAAAGTTGCCCACATTTCCCTCTTCTTTTGCCTGGATATCAGGGGCAAGGGCACCTGAGAGGAGGTGGAGCAAGCTGGTAATTACAGTGGTCAGAGCCATGCTGACTTCTCCTGCAGTCTGCCACGTGGCTGAGACCCCCACACCCAGCTCCAAATGACAGCCTCGCAGTCATCAGAATCTCCTCATCAATCCACTGTGGTTGGGTGATGGGTTTGTTTTTATGACCCAGAAACCACTTTGCATTTTCTCCCTCCAGAACTAAGCAGCTCCAGGGGAGAAAGAAAACATTTACATTACCAATGGGAAAATCTCAAGACAGAATAATCATGACCTCGGAAGCCCACAGACACTAAAATCTTAGTGTTGTCCCTTGGAAGAGGGTACTTAACTTCCAAGCCCCTACCTATATTTGAGGAAGTCCACACTTGTATTAGGCTGTTTCTGTTGCTTGTAACAAAAATACTTGGAACTGGATGATTTAAGAAGAAAATGAAATTTATTGTTTACAGTTTTGGAGGCTGGAAAGTCCAAAGTCCAGGGAAAACATCTGGTAAGAGTCTTGATGGTGGCAACAGTGATCCAGGGGTCTCACGTGGCAGAAATGGTAGAGCAGAGAAAGAGAGAGAGCTTCTCATGCACTCCCCTTTTAAAGCCCTCAGAACCACACCCATGACCACCATTTTTAATCCATTCATTAGACTTGATCCTCAGAATCTAATCACCTCTTCAAGGCCCCACCTTTCATTTACCATAATAGGATTTCCCAATCTCTGAACAGTCACTGTGGGAATCAAGCTACTAATTCATAAAACTTGGGGGACACAATCCATAGCAATACTGTTATGGGCTGAATTTTGTCCCTCCCCACCCACCGCACCAAATTCATATGTTGTAGTCCTAACCCCCAATACTGAAGAATATGACTTTATTTGGAGATGGGGTCTTTAAAGAGGTAAGTGAGGTTACATAAGGTCACTGGGGAGGGCCCTAATCCAATATGACTTGTGTCCTTATAAGAAGAGGAGATTAGGAGGGATTCCAGGAAGATGGCAGAGTAGGAAGCAACAGGAATATGTCTCCCCCATCTAGACAACAATTGCACTGGCAGAATCTGTATGCTGTAACTGTTATGGAACTCTGTAGCCTATTAGAGGTTGGCAACTTCCAGGGAAAGTCTTGGATGATAAATTGCCATTAACTTCAGACAATCACAGCACTTAGCATAGTAGCAGCTACCCATCCCCACCCCCAGCAATGTGGTAGGCAGCTGTGCACATGTTCCTAGAGCAGCCTGCATACATCTTGTGGGAGCAAGGGTGAGCAAAATGGATCCTGCCCTCCAAATCATGGGGATCTGCAGTCTGATTGCTGATCACCACTTCTCATCACAGAAGTGCAAAGAGGCAAGTAGCCATTGTTGCACTGCTCCCCCTTGTTTCCAGCCCCTCCCCTTCTGGCTGAAGTGACTTACAGGGGATTTAGAAA
>NW_007728859.1:276378-277953 GCF_000696425.1 Galeopterus variegatus | reverse complement strand
GGATCTAAAACAGTTATTAGTTTATGTTTAAGGGCACACAATGTATAAAGATGTAAATTTTTGACATCAGTGGGGTGGGGACAGAACTTTAAAGGAAAAGCTTTTTTATATGTTATTAAAGTTAAGCTGGCATAAATTTAAATTAGAGTGATATAACTTTAGGGTGTTAAATATAATCCCTATGGTAACCACAAAGAAAATAGCTATGAAATATACACAAAAGGAAATTAAAAGGGAATTTAAACATTTCACTATAAAAGGGTCAATTAAACACAAAAGAAAACAGTAATACAGGACATGAAAGACAAAAAGCTATGAGGCATATAGAAAACAAATAGAAAAATTACAGAAATAAGTCCCTCCTTAAGTAATTTAAATGTAAATAGATTAAACACTCAAGTGAAAACAGAAATTGACAAAATGGAAAGAATAACATGATCCAACTATTTTCTGTTTACGAGAGACACACTTTAGATCCAAAGACATAAATAGATTGTGAGAGGAAGAAAAAAGACAATCCATGCAAATAGTAATCCAAATAAAGCAGAGGTGGCTGTATAAATATCAGACAAAATAGACTTTAATCAAAGCAGGTTATAAGAGACAAAGAAGTACATTATATATTAATAAAAGGCTCAATAGAACAAAATAATATAACAATAATAAACATTTATGCACCTAATAACAGACCATCAAAATATATGAAGCAAAAACTGACAGAATTAGAAGTAGAAATAGACAGTTCTACAATAATAGTTGGAGACTTCAGATCTCACTCTCAATAATGAATAGAACAACCAGACAAAAGATAACTAAGGAGATAGAAGACTTAGCAAAATAATGCAATTAGATTTAACAGATATATACAGAACACTCCACCCAACAAAAACATACACATTCTTCTCAAGTGCACGTGGGACATTTTCCAGGATAGATCATATGTGAGGTCACAAATTAAGTGTCAATAGATTTTAAAAGANGCTCCCCCTTGTTTCCAGCCCCTCCCCTTCTGGCTGAAGTGACTTACAGGGGATTTAGAAAGCCAGTACCCTCCCCCACCTTCATTTTACTTGTTTGTTTGTTTTTTCCCCTTTTGGGAGTTGGACATTAAAGAATAGGACATTCAAAAGCAATTACATATAAGGCGAAAATTAAAAAGTGACCATGCATGCCCAGGGAAAGTTGCAGATTCAGAAACAACGCAGAAGACCATAAGTTTACACCTCAGACTGATCCTTGGCACCAAGACAGCCTACAAAAATCAAATATCAGAAAATCAAAAGCAACAAGCTTTAGGGAAGGGGGAAAATCCAATTTTCAGAGTTACTACATTACTACGTTCAAATGTCCAGTTTTCAGCAAAAAATAAAGAAATAAAATCATAAAGCATACAATGGAACAAGAAAATATGGCCCATTCAAAAGAAAAAAATAAATCAACAGAAACTGTACCTGAAATAGACTTGATAGCAGATCTACTACACAAAGACTTTAAAACTACTGTCTTAAAGATGCTCAAAAACTAAAGGAAGATGTGGAATAAGATGAACTCTAAGAGACCCACATTGAGAAACAT
>NW_007728859.1:274527-275439 GCF_000696425.1 Galeopterus variegatus | reverse complement strand
TTAGAGCAAAGATAAATGAAATTGAAAATAGAAAAATAGAAAAAAAATCAATAAAACCAAATTTTTTTTTCCTTTTTGTCTTTTTTACTGGCCGGTAACAGGATCACAACCCTCGGTGTCGCGCCCACACTGCACTCAACCAGTGAGCGGGAACCGGTCTCCACATGGGATCCGTACCCTCAGCGGGAGCGCCGCTGCGCTCCCAGGCGGCACACTCTCCAGTGCGCCACCAGGCCGGCCCAAAATTGGTTTTTTGAAAAGATCAACTAAATTGACAAAACTTTAGGTAGATGGACTAAGAAAGAAAGAGAGTAGACTCTGATTACTAAAATCAGAAATGTAAGTGGGGATATTACTACCAATTCTACAGAAGTAAAAAATATGATAGGAGTACTATAAAAAATTGGATGCCAAAAAAATTGGATAACCTATATAAAATGGAAAAATTCCTAGAAACACAAAACATACCAAGACTATATCATGAAGAACTAGAAAATCTGAATAGACCTATAACTAGTATGGAGATTGAATCCGTAATTGAAAATGTCCCAACAAAAAAAATGCCCTGGACCTGATGGCTTCACTGGTGCGTTCTACAAAACATTTAAAGAAGAATTAACACCAATTCTTCTCAAACATTTACAAGAAATTGAAGAGGAACAAACACATCCTAACTCATTTTATCAGGNTCAAAAACTAAAGGAAGATGTGGAATAAGATGAACTCTAAGAGACCCACATTGAGAAACATCAATAATCAAAGGGAGAACAAAGACAAAGACAAAGCCAGCATTATTATAACTTTGGTTTGTAACCCCATGTTTTATTTTCTACATAATTTAAGAGACCAACGGATCTAAAACAGTTATTAGTTTATGTTTAAGGGCACACAATGTATAAAGATGTAAATTTT
>NW_007728859.1:268375-271599 GCF_000696425.1 Galeopterus variegatus | reverse complement strand
CTTCTCAAACATTTACAAGAAATTGAAGAGGAACAAACACATCCTAACTCATTTTATCAGGCCAGGATTGCCCTGACATTAAAAGCCAGGCAAAGACACCAGAAGAAGTGAAAACTACAGACCAATATTTTTAATGAACATTGATGCAAAAATCCTTGACAAAATGCTAGCAAAACAACTTCAGTAGCATATTAAAAGGATTATATTTTACATCATGACCAAGTGGGATTTATTCCTAGAATGAAAGAATGGTTCAACACTCAAAAATCAATTAATATAATATACAATGTTAACAGAATAAAGGGGGAAAAAACCACATGATCATTTCAATTGATGCAGAAAAAGCATTCGACAAAATTCAACACACTTTCATGATAAAAACACTCAGCAAACTAAGAATTACAATGAAATTACCTTAACATAATAAAAGCCATATATGAAAAACCAACAGCAAACATTATGCTAAATGGTGAAAGACTGAAAGCTTTACCTCTAAGAGCAGGAAGAATACAAAGATGCCCACTTTCACCATTTCAATTCAACATAGTACTGGAAATTTTAGCCAGAGCAATTAGGAAATAAAAAGAAACAAAAGCATCCAAATTGGAAAGGAAGAAGTAAAAATTATCACAGATGATATGACCTTACATGTAGAAAACCCTAAAGATTTTACAAAAAAAACTGTTAGAATTAATAAATTAATTCGGCGAAGTAGCAGGATAACAAAGTCAACACACAAAAATCTGTTGCATTTCTATACTTCTACAAAACATTTAAAGAAGAATTAACACCAATTCTTCTCAAACATTTACAAGAAATTGAAGAGGAACAAACACATCCTAACTCATTTTATCAGGTCAGGATTGCCCTGACACTAAAAGCCAGGCAAAGACACCAGAAGAAGTGAAAACTACAGACCAATATTTTTAATGAACATTGATGCAAAAATCCTTGACAAAATGCTAGCAAAACAACTTCAGTAGCATATTAAAAGGATTATATTTTACATCATGACCAAGTGGGATTTATTCCTAGAATGAAAGAATGGTTCAACACTCAAAAATCAATTAATATAATATACAATGTTAACAGAATAAAGGGGGAAAAAACCACATGATCATTTCAATTGATGCAGAAAAAGCATTCGACAAAATTCAACACACTTTCATGATAAAAACACTCAGCAAACTAAGAATTACAATGAAATTACCTTAACATAATAAAAGCCATATATGAAAAACCAACAGCAAACATTATGCTAAATGGTGAAAGACTGAAAGCTTTACCTCTAAGAGCAGGAAGAATACAAAGATGCCCACTTTCACCATTTCAATTCAACATAGTACTGGAAATTTTAGCCAGAGCAATTAGGAAATAAAAAGAAACAAAAGCATCCAAATTGGAAAGGAAGAAGTAAAAATTATCACAGATGATATGACCTTACATGTAGAAAACCCTAAAGATTTTACACAAAAAACTGTTAGAATTAATAAATTAATTCGGCGAAGTAGCAGGATAACAAAGTCAACACACAAAAATCTGTTGCATTTCTATACACTAACAATGAACAAACTGAAAAGGAAATTACAAAAATAATTTCATTTGCTGTAGCATAAAAAAGAATAAAATACTTAAGAATTAACCAAGGTGGTGAAAGATTTCTACAATGAAAGCTACAAAACATTTCTGAAATAAATTAAAGAAGACATAAATAAATGGAAACACATCCCATATTCATGGATTGGAAGACTTAACATTGTTAAGATGTCAATATTATCCAAAGCAATCTACAGATTTAATGTAATACCTATAAAAATCGCAATGATGTTTTTCAAAAAAAAATTTAAAAACCCATCCAAATTTATATGGAATCTAAAAGGACCCTAAATAGCCAAAACAATCTTGAAGAAGAAGAACAAATCTGGAGGACTCATACTTGTTGATTTCAAAACTGACTTCAAAGCTACGGTAATCAAAACAGTGTGGTACTGACATAAATACAGACATATAGACCGATGTAATATACTTGAGAGCCCAGAAATAAACTCTCACACATATGGTCAAGTGATTTTTCACAAGAGTGTCAAGACCATTCAATGGGGAAAGGATAGTCTTTTCAACAAATAGTCTGGGGAAACTGGATACTCATATCAAAACAATAAAAATGGACCCTTACCTAATACCGTATAACTCAAATTAACTCAAAATAGATCAAACACCTAAATGTAAGACCTAAACCTATAAAACTCTTAAAGAAAAGCATAGAGCAAGAGCTTTTTGACACTGGATTTGGCAGTGATTTCTTGAATATGACACCAAAGATATTGGCAACAAAAGAAAAAATAGACAAATTAGACTTCATAAAAATTTTAAAATTTTGTGCAGTAGAAGACACACTATAAACAGAATAAAAAGGCAATCCACATAATGGGAGAAAATATTACAAATCATGGGCAAAGGGACTTCAAAAGGTTTGAGGAAAAACAGAATTAAAAGATAAAAATAAAGATTTAAACTTCATTTCTTAACATAAGCTCAGTTCAAGATACTTTTGTAAGCACTGATCCCATCCATTTAGGCCATCCCTAAAGAACTGAGTGTCCTGGGAATNATTTAACCATGTCAATGCAGTCTTTTTTATATTATTAACTAAAGAAAAATAGGTGCCCTTTAAAGATTATTTTAAGATTAGAAAACAGAAAACCACAGGGAGCCAAATCAGGACTGTAAGGTGGATGCCTAATGATTTCCCAATAAAACTTTCACAAAACTGCCCTTGTTTGATGAGAGGAATGAGCAAGAACATTGTCATGGTGGGGAAGGACCCTCTGGTGAAGCTTTCTCAGGCATTTTTCTGCTAAAGCTGTAGCTAACTTTCTCAAAACACTCATACTAAGCATATATTATCATTCTCTTGCCCTTCAGAAAATCAACAAGCAAAATGCCTTGGGCATCCCAAAAAACCATTGCCATGACTTTTGCTCTTAACTGGTGCACTTTTGCTTTGACTGAACCACTCCCACCTCTTGGTAGCCACTGCTTTAACCGTGCTTTGTCTTCAGGATCATAATTGTAAAGTCGTGTTTTATCTCCTGTTATAATTCTTCAAAGAAATGCTTCAGTATCTTGATCCCACTTGTTTAAAATTTCCATTGAAAGCTCTGCTCTGGGCCGGCCCGGTGGCGCACTGCTACAGTGCGCCGCTTGGGAGTGCGGCGGCGCTC
>NW_007728859.1:267673-268108 GCF_000696425.1 Galeopterus variegatus | reverse complement strand
AAAAAAAAATGTGTAAGCTGAGATGTCTATAGTGTTGGCTATTGTTTCTGCTGTTAATCTTCAGCCCTCTTTAATTAGGACACAAACAAGATTAATTTTTTCCTTGCAAATCGATGTAAATGGTCTACCACTGGGGCTTCATCTTCAACATTGTCTCATCCCTTCTTGAAATGACTTATGCATTTGTAAACTGCTGATTTCATTGGGGCATTGTCCCCATAAACTTTTTGTGAAGCATCAATCATTCCACCATTCTTCCATCCAAGCTTCACCATAAACATGATGTTTGTTCTTGCTTCAATTTTAGCAGAATTCATGTTGCTCAGATAGGGGCTCTTTTCAAACTCATCTTATCCTTCTTAGTGCCTCAAACTAGATCCTGTTCGGACATGTTATAACAAGTTAGTACAAGTTTATTTTGGTGCAAAAAAAAAA
>NW_007728859.1:262869-266668 GCF_000696425.1 Galeopterus variegatus | reverse complement strand
AAAAAAAAAATTGAAATCCATGCATTGTATTTTCGTTATATGCATTTTCCATGAAGTTTTTGAAGACCCCTTGTATTTGATAAGGGATTAATATCCAGAATATATGTAGAGAACTTCTAAAACTTAAAAACAACAAAAACCAACAGCCCAATTCAAAAATGGGCAGAAGACTTGAATAGATATTTCCCCAAAGAAGGCTCAGAAAACCTTCCCTGGTAGACAACACTCTCACCTGCCGTCACAATCTGATGCCAGAGGAATTAAGCACGTCCTGTGTGACTCCACCGGGAGAAGGCTCTTGGAAGTTTGCACCTGGTTTCTGCCAATGTGCCTTTTGTATTTGCTACTTTTCTTTGTATCCTTTTACTGGAATAAATTTTAGCCATGGGTATGACTATATTTTCAGTCCTATGAGTCCTTCTACCAAATCACCAAATCTGAGGGTGGTCTTGGGAAATCCCAGCTCCCAACTCCCATAAAAGGTGGCCCCTTGATTCTCCACTCATTTGGAGCATGTTCTTCTCAAGCTATGGACCCAGAACTCTACCCCAACACCAGTTCTGGGTGACCAGTATTAGAACCAGCTGGAGAGATTGCTGACCATACAGACTCCTGTGTCTCACCCCATCCTGACTTGGTAGGTCTGGAGCCAGCCCTGTAAACTGGGTGATTGACAGTACCCCACGGTGGGTCTGATGCCTAGTCAGTCTTGAGAATCTGAGGTTTAGGGGAAGACCTCTCCAGACCAGAATCTGAACACCTGAAGCTCAGCACGAATCAGACACTGATCTGAGGGGCTCTATTGGGCATACCTTCTCCTTGGGGTTCCATTACCCTCCACCAACAACTGAGTTTGGGGCTCTTACTATTTTAGTGGCCACAGATTCCTTTGTGAATCTGATGAAAGTGATGAACCCAAGGGAACAAATGCACACACACACACACACACACCATGCACACACACCACAGTAGCACAATCTTACCTATATGTTAGGAGCCTTCACAAGTCCTGCGTGAAGATCCCTGGCCTGATTCACCCCTAAGGCCTTCCAAGCATCACATTCTATGATGCTATCAGCCCAATCAGGCAACAAAGCCTGGTCTGTCACCTCAGACCCTTCAACTCATGAACCGATGTTTTTTGCACTAGTCCCCTAATACCCATAAAATTGCAAACACCAAGACTAATTTTCTCTCTGGAGTGCTACAGACAGAGATAGAGGGGCTATATCAAGTATGGTTATTAAATTTCCATATTTAGACGTGCAAAGCCAGGTTCCTCAAGGAGTCCTTAGAAGCCATTCAGTTCCTGATGATCAGATTTGCAGCTGCTGCAGCCGATTCTCAGCATTTTCCCTCAGGTGGTGTGATCACTGAGGTCCTGCTCCCAGGCTCAGCCCTGAGTCACCCACAGGTCTTGGCTACCTATGAGTGTAGGTAAAAAGTAAAAACAAAAAAAAAGAGAGAGAGAGAGATTCGGGCCAGATGAGATGTCACCTCCTCTGAGAAACCCTCCGCAAACCCCTGGTACAGTTAATCACTGCCTCCTTTGGGCTGTGACAGCACTTTAGTAGGTTGCTGTAATAGACGTTAAATGGTCTGGTGGCATTATGGCTCATTGTGCACTTGTCTGCCTCCCCCAGAGTGTGAGCAACTTAAGATTCAAATTCATCTCTGCATCCCAGGTCAGATGCCCAGGAACCATGGTGTGGAGGGGAGGAGAGTATCAGTTACCACCTTTGGGCTGCTGCCTCTGCTTCCCTAATATCCTGGAAGTCTGGGGAAATTGCTCCCCCTCTGCTCCAGAGGTGAGCCTGTGACTAAGCCCTGGCCAATCAGAGCATTCCAATCCTCAGCCACAGTGATTGGTTCAGGGATGGGCATGTGACCTAAATCAGGCCAGTGAAATTCAATCCTGAGATTTTTGTTGAAACTTTCTGAAAAGAGGCACTATCTCTCCAGTGGGGCTCTAAAGTGGATTGGATGAAGCCTGGATCTGCAGATGGCCATCTCTGCTGAGGGTGGGCCACATGTGCCTCAGGTGGAAGCCAGCTCAGAGGACAGCAGAGCTAAGAGATGGAGAGAGAGGCAATGTCCTGATGAAGCCAGCATCACTTTGAGCTTCCCAGTCTCATCAGCCAATCAATTCCCCTTTTGTTTGAGCCAGTCTGAGATGGTTTTCTGTCACTTGCAACCAAGAGTCCTGGATAGGCTCCCAGATTCCTAACTTCCCTCTGATTTACTGAGTACCTCATAAAGGATACATCCTGGGGCATGGAGGCAGTGGGGACTTGCTTGAAGTCTTGGAGCCTGTAGTGAGAGGGCTGAGACCAGAACTCAGGCTGCCTGACTCTCAGACTGTTCTTCCTCTGACATATTACCTCTCCTCCTCTGCCTGGGGGCCAGCACTGGACCAAACCCAATGGCCAAACCCAAAGCTGCCGTAAATCCCACATAGAAGGAGATGCTCACTCACCAACACCCCACCCCACCTTTAAGGCCTGGCAGGGTCCAGACCACAGATAAGCAAAGGTGAAAACAGAGCCATCCCCCTAGCACTCAGGGTAGAAGCCGTGGCTAGCCTGAAGATGGTATTTTCATCCAGAAGGGATCTGGAGTCAGAAGGGAAACAGGGAGAAAGGCACAGGGTAGAGCCCTGAAGTGTCATCTGCACTTTGTCCATCGACTCAGCAGCTGCTGCTGCTGGAACCCTCCTCAAGGACTAACACACCAGCCAATGCACCCACCCTGATTATGCTCACGTGCACTTTCTGTCCCTGGGTCCTCACACTGGCCAGGACGGATGGTTTGCCCCCGTAAGACCAGAGGGAATCTGCCCACAGTGCTCACTCTCAGTCTGGGTCCTGTGCCCCATGCTCATGGTGGTGTGAGTGTGACTGAGATCTTTCTCCTCTTTTAGCTAACTTTTCACTATTGATTGATTTGTAATTTTATTCTCTTATGGTTCGAGAATGTAGTCTGTGTATGGTAGTTCTTTGGTACTTACTGAGACAATTTGGGCTAGTACATTTTCAGTTTTTGTAAATGTTCCACATATGCTTGAAAAAATATATGTATTTAAATGATACATACAGGGTTTGGGTTCACTATGTATGCACCCAATTGAGATTGATAAAGATGTTTTTCAAAATTTCTCTATTTTTACTAATTTTTTTGTCTACTAGAACGCCCATTTTTCAGAAAGCTATGTTAAAATATCCCAATAACACCGTAAATGTTTCCAGTTATTCTTATAATTCCGTCTATTTGCTGTACGTATTTGCAATAACGCTGGTAGGGATGCAAGTCCAGGTACATCTTCCTGGTGAATTGCTCCTTTCATGTGATGAGAACCCTCTTTGTTGAGAACTGACTTTCTTTTGGTCAGTTGTCGGATTTGCCTTTTTCTATCTCTTTCGACCTTTCAGTGTCCTTATGTTTTAGATGAGCCGCTGTTAACAGCACAAAGCTGGATTCAAGGTGGTGGTGGTGGCCCCTGGCCCTGAGGACGTTGGCAGAAATGGCTCTCAGAGGCTGGCAGGTGAGCGTTGTCTCAGCAGCAGGACCTGGGTCCGAGAGTTTTGGCCTCCAGCAGAGATTGCCCCCCACCCCCCGGATCTCCCGCAAGAGGCAGAGGAGACCAGAGGTGTGTGCAACGAGCTTCTGGTTGCTGCCCCTCAATCCCGGGGCCAGCAGCAGTTTGCATCCCTGATCTTTTGTCCCTGAAACCTTCCTCAGTGTAGCACCAGGCCAGCCTCCCTGGCCCAGAGCCTCCAAGTGCCAGAGCTGACCTGGTCAG
>NW_007728859.1:260513-262045 GCF_000696425.1 Galeopterus variegatus | reverse complement strand
TTTTTTTTTATTTAATAAAGCACTTGGCACAATTCTTTGTGCAGAACATATGCCCCCAAAATGATAGCTATTATCAAGAAGGTAAGGTGTAAAAATATGATTACAGAAGTAGGTGCATGCTATACCTAAAAATAAAGAAAAAAAAGTTGGTGTCGTTGTTATTGTTGTTGGTTTTAATCCAGTCTGTGAATTTCTGTCTTTTAAATGGCAAGTACAATCCCCTTACATGTATTGTGATAAATGAAGTATTTAGATTTCCTTCTATCATCCTATTTTGTGTTTTTTATTTACTGTGCTTTGCTCTTTCTTTGCTTCCTTTCTCCTTTCCTGCTTTCTGTAAGATTAATGAAGATTTTTTCAAAGATTCTTTTTCTATGGATTTCAAATACATTGTATGTATATTATTTTAGCTAGTTTCTATCATATTTTGACGTGAATACCTAACAGCATTTCAAGTCACACAGTGTCACTACCTCCACCTCAATGACACAAGGATCTGGGAATCTTTGCCTCCAATCTCACCATTTGCCAAGTTGTTGTGGTCCAGTGCTTTAGTTCCACCTGTTTTGAATCCCAAAATTGGATTACTAATTAATTGCTGTTTTTTATATACTCAATGCTTATTTAGACTTATGTATATAGTTACCATTTTTTTGTCTCACAATTACTTCTTACATCCTACTTTTTTCTTCTGGGCTGAAGTTCCATCCTAGTGAAATGCATTGTTTAGTGATCCTTTCATCAAGGGTCTGTGCATGCCAGTCTCTTAAATTTTGTCTGCACGTCTTTTTTTTTTAACCCTCACTCTTACCTGGCTATAGAATTAAGTAACAATTATTTACAGTGGCATCTTTATTATATAGTTCCATTGTCTTCTGGCCTTTATTGTTACTAAGTTGACTGTCACCTGGATAATTGTTCTTTTGTAAATAATCCATCTATGTTTGATTGCTTTTAAGACTCCTCTTTGTTTTTGGTTTTCTGCAATTTTACCTATTGTATATAAGTTTAGATTTACTTGTTTTTACCTTCAGAGGTAAACTTTTCTCTTTTTTCCATTTTTGATCTGAAGAATTATATATTTCATCAATTCTAGTAAACTCTCAGCTATTATCTCTTTGCATATTACTCCTCCCTCATTCTCCCCAGGCCTATTCCCTTCCTGGAATGCCTACTAGATGTATGCTGGACTTCCTCATTCTGTCTTCACTATGTCTTAACTTCTGTCTCATATTTTCCCTCTCTCTGTCATTTTGTATTGCATTTGAGAGAATTTCATCTCCAATATTCTCTGTGTATCTCACCTGCTATTTAACCTGTCCACTGTGTATCTCACCTGCTATTTAACCTGTCCACTGTCTTTGTTTCATTGGCTGTCTCTTTTAAGTTCTATACATTCGATGTAGTTCTTTTTCAAATCTGCTTTCTTTCTTTTATTATGATATCTTGTTCTTTCCTTATTGTTTCTTTTCTTTTTCTCTCTCTCTTTGGTAAATTCAAATTGCCTTGGGTTCTTAGAATACTAATCCTGT
>NW_007728859.1:258524-259408 GCF_000696425.1 Galeopterus variegatus | reverse complement strand
TCTTTCTTTTATTATGATATCTTGTTCTTTCCTTATTGTTTCTTTTCTTTTTCTCTCTCTCTCTTTGGTAAATTCAAATTGCCTTGGGTTCTTAGAATACTAATCCTGCACACTATCTCTTCCTCATGGTGATTCTTCATGTCCTTTGTGATTTTAGATTTTGAGTTCATCTTCAGCAGTCCTATGGGCCCTGAATCATGAACGGATTGCTATTGAAAGTTTTATATTTGCTTCTGCAAGGTGTCCCAGAGGGAGTATATTTTACATTAATACCACAGCTTAGGAAGTCCTCTACCACATATTTTACCTCGGACTCTACACTGAAAGGTATCATAGCAGAGGGCTTCAGTTTTCTATTGGCTTGCTTGGTTCTTGGGTCTTGAGTCCTACACCCAAATGTGTCTATGCTGAATGAGGCGGAGGTACCAAAACTTCCTTGGTATAATTTAAAGGACTGTACCCAAAGGCTTGGAGAGATTGGAGTGCTGGAGTGAGTTTACTGTGTGGGGCTTGCTCACCTGCCCTCTAGCTATGACCCCTGGGAGTATCCAAAGGCCACTCCCTTCACCAAGGCTTTCAGAAATACTCTGGTGGGGGTTACGCCACATCCTTGAAGATCTCATAGTTGTTATTCTTGGAAGACCAGGAATGATCGCAGCACAAAGCTAGTTTCCCTGAATTCAATGGGGAAGATGAAATCCTGGGGAAGCAGAGGCCAAATGATGCCATTTAATCATCAGGTCCAGGTTGGCATGGTTTCAGAACCAACGTGTTAATGGTTTGACAAGCAGACATCATTGGCATTGGCCTTAAGATCATGGTGTCCCGGGCCGGCCCGGTGGCGCACTGGATAGTGCACCGCTTGGGAAGTGCGGCGGCGCTCC
>NW_007728859.1:241130-257310 GCF_000696425.1 Galeopterus variegatus | reverse complement strand
AAAAAGTGGATCAACTTTTATTTCCTAGTATCAGAGTCCAAGAAGCATCACTTCTTCCATGTTCTATTTTTAGAACTAAGACCAGCCCATGTTCAAAGGAAGAGATGTAGACCCAACATCTCCATGGAGGAGTCTCAACATCACATCATAAAGAGAGCATGTGAGATGGGCTGCACTTGATGCAGCTGTGTTTGGAAAATACAGTCTACTCTTGTTCCCTTGAGAAGGAATTCTACCACACAGCCAACACAGCCTTCCCCAACACGACCTGCAGCCATTGGCCAGCTTAGTGTGCTTTGGAGAAGAGGAAATAATTAGACTTTTTAGGGATTACTGAACACTGGCTCTGAACCAATACCAAACAAAGTGGCCATGGCATCATGGATGGAGGTTATGCACAGGCTCAGCAACATGGACGTCCACTCTTCAAGGCCCATCTGGCTACAAATATGTCACCATTCCCTGAGGGGATCAGCCAGCGATTTAATGGCAAGTTGATTACATTGGATCTCTTCCATCATGGGAAGGGCAGCACTTTTTTCTCATTGGAATAGAATCCTTACATATGAGTTTGTCTTCCCTGCTGGCCATACTTCTGCTAAAACTACCAAATATGGGCTTACTGAATACCCACTTCACATTCATGGTATTCACTGGAGGGCCAGTGTAAGGACAGGAGGGTGACTTCCACAAATCAAAATAAAGTATGAGCAAATTATAGAATTAATATTTTACCTTCATCAATTTCAGATTTATCAAGGGTTCTTTCTGGTAATTTGAGACCAGCAGATGTTATCTTTCAGGGAAGAATTATTTTTGAAAATCCTGCCCCACCACAATCAAATTTATTATGAAAGATTAGCTGGAGAGAAAAAAAAAACTTTCTAATTTATTATAGGAAAACATTTTTCCAACTGTCTGCCAAGCTTTCAACAAGTTGCAGATCTGGAAACACGTTGACCATTTGATTCCATTTTTTAAAAATACACCATAACATTTATTCTTGCAGCCACACTGATAACAGTGCCTATGTCCTAAGATTGCATCACACTAAATAAATCTGAACTTTTCCCCGGGAGCTGAATTTGGACATGGTCAAGATTCCTGGCAGGAAGTCAGCTTTCCATTCATTCCGAAGACTTCTTTCCATACTACTGCCTGATTACCACAAGGGAACCTGCCTCTAACCTCCTGGCCAGCTCCTGGCTGCCCCCCCAAGGGGCCAAGGCACACTCTGACTGTCAGCTCTGTCCCTGGCTTTGGGCTTTCTCATTCTTCTGGAGACAGTTTGTTTGGTGGCTGACCAGTAGGGGGGATCCAAACCCTTGACTTCGGTGTTATCAGCACTATGCTCTAACCAAATGAGCTAACCACCCAGCACGGGAAACGGTTTTGTCTGTTCTCCAAGCTGTGGCACATCAGAACCAGATCATCAAGGCACTGTCCAAGCCCAGCCTCATTCCTGAAGAGGAAATTTTGGCCACTAGGGATAGATCTGGTAAGTTTAGACCCAGCTTGTCCTGGAGTAGAAATGTTAGCAGCTGCAGAAATGGTCTCAAGGTGGCCACATGCACTCATCTCTCCCCTGATTCACTCAGCCACCCTTCACTAAATACGACCTATGGTCTTAGAGCTGTGGGCCAAAAGAGGAGCAGGGTGGTCCTGCTGAGGAAGAGGACAGCAGCAAGTAGCAGCAATACAGCAGAGAAGCAGAACTTAAGTTACCATGTTCACAGAGGTGCATGGCCACAGTGCTTTCGTAGAACACTCTGAGACGGTTATCCAAGCCCTTTCCCTCACTCCCCACTTCTCAGCCTCACCCTAATGGCTGAGGTTTTGGGATCAGGCCCCTACAAAAGTGACCATCACTGCGTTCATCAAATGTGACTTCCAACGTAGAGAGTGGTTCAAGATGCCTTTTAGATACATGTAAACTTATTATCACAAAATGATTGCCATCCTCCTTTGGTATTTTTCTAGAAATTAGAGAGAGACTTCAGCTGAGTTGAATTAAGGTCACTGACACTCTGGGTTTCTCGTTCCAGCCTGCAGGGACCGTTCTGAAGATGAGAATCGTCCTGAGGAGGGCCACCTATGTGGGGTCTCTTCAAACAGGCGTGTTCCCCCATCATGTGACTCCTCAGCTCCTTCTCATCCACGCAGCGCTCATCAGTTCATGTGTCTGTTCCTAAGTTCCTTTACTGTGTAATCACAGGGCTCCCCTCACCCAACAGATTATTTGTAAAGTCCCATAACATGCCAGGCACGAGGATGGGCACTGAGGGTCCCTTCCTCCAGAAGCCTCCATCTAGTGAGGGGAGCACACAGATAACAGCAGTCAGCCCTACCTTGTGACCAGGATGTAACAAGCACAAAGTCCCTGGGGACTCAGGAAGAAAGTGACCAGCTCTGCTGCAGGGGAAAGTGGGAAGCTTTCTTAAAGAGGGGACATTTGCACTGAGGCTTGAAGGCCAAGGGAGGAAACGGAGAATATTCTTGGCAAAGGAATCAGCTTGTGCAAAGGCACAGGGGTGTGAATGGTCACAGCTTGTTTGAATCTGAGGGAGGGCTGCGGCAGAGGCTGAGGCCAGAGTGCAAGTGTCCCATCAATGTCCAACCAACTTCATAGACACAGTCCAAACAGGACCAGAAAAGGACCCAGGAATCCCCCCTCAGGTCCCTTACCTACTGGCAGGAGCTGGCCCCAGGAGACCCTCAGTCCTGCTTTAAGATTCAGGAGCTCAAGGTTCTGCACTGGCCTCTGACCAGCTCCAGCCCACGCCCAGGCATATCTTGAGGCTGTGATCACCCACTGGAGGCAGCCCCTGTAGACGAGCAACGGGCCTGAGCACACAACATTTCCATAGAGTGGCTGATCCCCTGGCCAAACAGGCTAAAAATAGTCTTGGGGTAGATTTCCAGACAAGACTCTGACGCATTCAAACCAAAAAGACTCAAAGATTTGCACAGTTGATGAAAACTAAAATATCAATAGGCCCCTCCAGCTTGTGGGGCCCTTGCTCAGTCAGTGATTCAGCGAGAGGGGTTTGTTCACTGAGCACCTGCCAGACACCAGGAAGGAAGACCAGGGAGTTTGACACCATCCTTAAAAAAACATGGCTCAACTGTAGAGCATCAAAAAAAGAAAGAGGTGGCCCTATATATATTGACCTGAAAAGACCCTAAGGTATGTTAAATAAAAAAAGCAAATTGAAGAACATATGGAATCTCAGATATACTAAATGTAAAAATAATGTGTACGTGCGCATGTGTGTGGGTGTCTGCATGTATAAATGCATGGCAAAAGAAAAGCCTGGGATGCCTCACAATAACCCCATGTAGTAGCACTTTTTTTTTTTTTTTGGCAGCTGGACGGTATGGGGACCTGAATCCTTGACCTTGGTATTATCAACACCATGCTCTCCCAAGTGAACCACCGGCCAGCCCTGTAGTAATATTATTAACCCCATTTAAAGGGTCTGTGGGGCCGGCCCGGTGGCTCACTCGGTAGAGTGCGGTGCTGATAACACCAAGGCCACGGGTTCGGATCCTATATAGGGATGGCCGGTTTGCTCACTGGCTGAGTGTGGTGCTGACAACACCAAGTCAAGGGTTGAGATCCCCTTACCNTTTTTTTTTTTTTTGGCAGCTGGACGGTATGGGGACCTGAATCCTTGACCTTGGTATTATCAACACCATGCTCTCCCAAGTGAACCACCGGCCAGCCCTGTAGTAATATTATTAACCCCATTTAAAGGGTCTGTGGGGCCGGCCCGGTGGCTCACTCGGTAGAGTGCGGTGCTGATAACACCAAGGCCACGGGTTCGGATCCTATATAGGGATGGCCGGTTTGCTCACTGGCTGAGTGTGGTGCTGACAACACCAAGTCAAGGGTTGAGATCCCCTTACCAGTCATCCCTTAAAAAAAAAAAAAAAAAGGGTCTGTGAGGTTAGGTAACTTGAACACATGGTTGGTAAATTGCAAAACTGAGATATAATAACAATTGCTAAGATTTCTATAGCAAATTTTTAAATAACTAAAATAATACACAGTAAACTCATTGTTCGTTCATTCATCTATTCAACAAACATGAATTGAGTGCCTACTATGTGCCTGGCCCCACTCCTGCCCCTGGAGATAAAGTGATGAAAAAATACAAGAGAAGTCCCTGCCCTCATGGTACATGTATTCCAGGGGTCACCTCTGGACAGGGATGATGGAGGGTGCGAGTGAGGGAGAGAAGGAAAATATTAGCCTTGTCTATATTATTTGAGTTTTTAATGATAGGAATTAACCCACTATTTGAATAATTAGAATTTGTTTTTAGTGTTTTCATTGAAAAGTTACCTTTGCCTTTGAGGGTATTTACTCTTCAAGTCTACTGCCCAACTACTAAGAGTTTATTCTTAATAACTTTAGTTATAATTACTATAACGGTAATGTGCATTCAGACAAGTAAAATACAGATAGATACCCCTCGGTGGGACCTTGCAATGCACCAGTCACTGTGCTAAATCTTCACAGACACCGTCTTGCCTGATCCTCACAACTGCACCATGAGGTAAGAACTAGAGCCATTTTATAGATCAGTTCTTACCCAGGGGTGATCTTGCCCCCAAGGAACATGTGGCAAAATCTAGAGACACTTTTGGGTGTCACATTAGAGAGAAGGAGGCAGTTGCTACTGGTATCTAATGGATAGAGGCTAAGGAAACTGCTAAACATCCTACAATGTACAGGACAGTCCCACAACGAAGAATTATCCATCCCAAAATGTCAATAGTGCTGAGGCTGGGAAACCCTATTACAGATGAAGAGACTGAGGTCCAAGAGAACAACATACCCAGGGTCACACAGCCAGTGCAGTAGGCTGAATAATGTCCACCCAAACCTGTGAATATCTTTCTTTACATGCCAAAGAGGAATTAACATTGGAGACAGGATTAAATTTGCTAGTCAGCTGATCTCAAAATAGGGAGATGATCCTGGATTATCCAGGTGAGCCCAGTGTAATCACAAGGGTCCTTACAAGTAAGAGGGGAGACAGGAGAGGCTGTGCCAGAGAGACACAGTGAGAATGACAACCGGCCACTGCTGGTTTCAAAAATGGAAGGTCTGTTTGACCCTAAAGCCTAGCTGACCACTACATTAGGAGAAGTGGGGGTGGGAATCTTCTATAATCCCACAGCCCAGGGAGAGCAATTGCTAATATTTTGGAATTATACCATAGTTACAGATTTATATCATGAGCATTTGCCTATGTCATTAAAAATTAATAGGAAAGTGTAGGGAAAGTGAAGATAAATGGTCAGGATCCCTCAAGGGGTTCAGCATCTTGCCGAGCATTTGATGTAAATATGCACGTGCCCAGGTGTCACTTGGTTATTGTCTGTAATTGCACGTATACACCCAGGTGTACTTTGGTTGTCTGACTCCACCCAGGTGTTTCTGGGTTATCCGACTTAAGAATAAAGGATGATTGGCTCTGATCCACAGGGCCCCCCAGTCCCGGGGGCGGGGGGGGGAGGAGCACAGAGAGGCCGCTACTGCTGCTGGAGGCTGTTGCTGCAAGTTGTTGTGGCTAGGGCCCCCAGGAGGCCACCGCAGCTGCCACCACAGCTGCTGAATCTGCTGATGGCTGCTGCAAGCTACTGCTGCTGCTGAGGAAGCTGAGGACTAAGCTCATTTGGAATGAACTTGTCCTTTGCTAACAGCTCCCAGGATCTCTCCCAATTACCTAACTCACGACCTGCATGTGAGGAGTAGGGGTCTGTGCCTGGCACAGGAGGGGTCTGGTGACCCAGCCTGGCACAAGAGGAGTGTGGTGACCCAGCCTGGCACGTGAGGGGTCTGGTGACCCAGCCTGGAATATGAGAAGTCTGTGACCCACTCTGTATATGAGGGGTCTGTGACCCAGTCTGTACAATGGGTTTGAAGTGTCTGTGGGTCTAGCCCAACAGAAACATACCTTTTATTGACCATATAATAGTTCATCACAGGAAGCACCATCATTTAACAGTTCCTTTTTTACTTGGCTATTGTTTTCAATTCTGTGCTATTACAAACAACCCTGCAATAACCATTTTTGTTGGAATTTCTGACTGCATCTTGAGTATTTCCTTAGAGTAGATTCCTAGAAGTCAAATCATTGATCCAATGGGAAGGAACCTTTTGAGGGTCTGAATAGATACTCTGCCAAATGTCTCTCCAAAAAGGTAAGTACAGGAAAGTATCCATTTCATCAAATTCTTGAAAATCTGAAGGATTTATAAAAGTCATTTGGTAGGTAAAAATGGTATCTGGTTTTAATTTGCCTTTCTTTGGTTATTAGAGGAGTTGAACCTTTTTCTCGTATATTGACAAACATTTTTATTCATCTATGAATCATTTGCTCATGTTCTCTGCCCATTGTTCTACTTATGTGTTAGTAATTTTCTAATCAGTTTGTGTTTTATATACACATATCAATATCAGCATTAAAGACAGCAATCCCGTGGGCTGGCCAGTTGGTTAGAATGTGGTGCTGATAACACCGAAGTCTGGGGCTTGATCCCTGTATCGGCCAGCTGCCAAAAAAAAAAAAATGCTTTAAAGAGATAGTAACCTTATGTTCTCATACATGACAAATGTATCTTGGAAAATATGTTTTGGAAAATATTTGCCATGCATATTTGTTTTGAAGAAATATTCACCATAAATATTTGTTTCGGGAAAGCATTTGCCATAAACAGTTATCTGTGGTTGCATTTTGTTGCTGTTGATGTTCTATAACTTTTTTTTTCCTTATGTTATCAGATCTATTGCTTTTTCCTTTGGAATTTAATCCATTGTCTAAATGCTTTGAAAGATCCTCCCAGTCCAGAGATGTGGTAAATACGTACATGCATTTCCTTCTGTATTGTATGTGTGTAGAGTTTAATTTCTTAAATTTAACTCTTTAATTTATCTTTATTATGACTATGAGATGCCAATCATGATGGCAAAGTTCCTACCACTTTTTAAAGTCGTAACTACATGAAAAAGTTAAATAACAAACCCAGGAGATATACAAGTTTAGCCAAAATCAAGCCTGAATCTGACATGCACCAAATTGTAAGTATCCTTGCTGTGGTCCAGCAAGGCTGTTAGGAACAAAGTGTTCGCAGATCACATAGGGACATCAGAGCAGCATCCCCTCTCCACAAGCTGACCCGTGTTCAGTGTTTCTAGTCTCACTCTGAGATACCCCAGTGCTTTTATCAGGGGTATCAGGGCCAATGCTGATTTTGACTATTACATTAGAAGAAGGGGGTGCGAGGTCCTCTGTAATCCCATGGAGGTTTTCCTCGACTTCCTCCTCCAACCACACCATGCTCAACCTCACAAAGAAACAAGGGTCCTTGCCAGGGGGTCCCTGAGCTCCACCTCCCTGGCCATCTCCCACTACCACCAGAAGGAAGAATGGAAACTCCTGGAACCCACCCCAAGCGGTGACTGGTGTCTGCCTGGATGGAGAAGCCCAATCATCAAAGAGGCGATGGATTGGAGCATGGAGCAGTAATTCTCAACTGCAGTGTCTGGTCAGCTCCACAATACCTGCAGTGTCTGGCTTCAGCAAAATCTACTAATAATAAAGGACCAAAGACCACCAATGATTTGCATTTTGTCAAAACTTTTGTTTTTTATCAAGTATTGAGTAGATTCAAAAGACTCTTTCAAAAATAAGGGTAAGGTACAAAGAACAACAGTAAGAGGCAACTATGCATAAACCACATACTTTGCCATCATCGTTTAAATGTCCCTCTGCAGTCCCATGCCATCACCAGACCCCTCAGAAGTGCTGTCCTAAATTCTGTAGCCATTCGCTTGCTCTTTTCTGTTGTTGTGCCATGTATGTTTGTATCCTTAAACAATATTTTGATTATTTTCCATATTTAGCTTTATGTAAGTTTAAACATAGCACATTGTCTTCTTTTGCAAACATATTTTTTCATTCAACATTATGTTCCTGATACCCATGTTTTCTCATGTAACTATAATTTACTCATTAATGCTGCTCAGTGGGTCCCACTGAATAAACATACCACAATTTATTTATCCATTCTACTGTTGGTGAACATGTGGGCTGTTTCCAGTTTGGGGCAATTAGGAATAATGCTACTGTGAATATTTTTTAACAATTTTATTGAGATATAATTTATATCAATGCAAAATGTACCCATTATAAGTGGACTATAAATTTATACAGATGTACAACAATCACCACCATCCAGTTTCAGAACACTTCCATCACCCCAGAAGGCCCCTCATGCCTGTCTGCAGTCAATCCCACCCAGCCACACACAGCCCCAGGCAACCACTGATCTGCTTTCTGGCTCTACAGTACTGCCTTTTCTAGAAATTTCATTTCAGTGGAATCGTACAATGTGTAGACTTTTGTGCCTGGCTTCTTTCACTCAGCATGTTTCTGAGGTTCATCTGTCTTATTGCATGTATCCATAGCCTGTTCCTTTTTATTGCTGAGTAGTCCACCCTGTGGATATGCCAGAATTATTTATCCATACACCAGCTGATGGACATTTGGGTTATTTCCAGGTTCTGGCCAATATGAATAATACTGCTAAGAATACTTGTGTATAAGTCTTTGTGCAGACCTGTGGTTTCTTTTAGCTTGGCAGCTGGACAGTTCTGGGATTGAAACCTTGACCTTGGTGTTATCAGCACCATGCTCTAACCAATTGAGCTAACTGGCCAACTCCTTAGATCTGTGTTTTCATTTCTCGTGGGTAGATACTTAAGAGTAGCATGGTAGAGTCACGTGGTAAATGTATGTTTATCTTTTTTAAAGAAACAATGAAACTGTTTTCCAAAGTAGCTGTGCCAGAGCATATGAGAGTTGCAGCGTCTCCACATCCTTGGCAATGCTTGGTTTTGCCAGACTCTTTTAATACAACCCATTTGGTAGGTAGTGTGGACATTCGTAATCACGTTTCCTGGTGCACGTTTGCAAGAGTTTCTTAGGAGTATATATCTGGGTGACTGCTAGGTCACAGGTTATGTGTGCCTTCAGCATTATTGCCAACTTAATTTTCAAATTGGTTATACCAATTTCGTCCCCTCTAGCACTGTACAAGAGTTCCAGTTATACTACGTTCTTATCAACATTTGATATTGACAGAACATTTAATTTTGCCTATCTGGTGGTATAAAGTGGTGTCTCATTTGGTTTTCATTTGGATTTCCCTGATGATAATCTTGTTTATTCTCTTTTATATTGACCATACACATTTCCTCTGCTAAAAGTGTCTTTTCACATCTTTCACCAATTTGTCTATTGGGTTGTATATCTCATGTCAATTTTTAGAAGTTCTTCTATGTATTCTGAGCACTAGAACCTTTAGTCAATCACATGTATTGCACATAGCTCCTCTCAGTTTGTGACTTGTCTTTTACTTACTTCCTCTGTGGTATCTTCTGAAAAACAAAAGTTCTTCATTTTAATTACATATCATTTATTAATCCTTTCCTTTATATAGTTAGTGGGATTTTTGTGTGCATGTATCTTGTTTAAGAAATCCTTTCCTGCCTTGAAGCCATAGGAATTGGCCTATATTGTCTTCTAAAAGCTAGAGTTTTCCCTTTCACAGCAAAGTCTTTAATCCACCTGAAACTGAAATGGAAGTTTTATTGAAAATGCGATGTAGCAATCCAATTTCTCTCTTTTCTTCCATATGGATTCTCAATTATATCAAGTTTCCCACATGGGTGAAGTTTCTTCATATGTGTGGTCTGGTTCTGGGCTTTCAATGTTGTTGCATGACCAGTCAATCTATGGCTGTGTCAACAGCACATCATCTGAATTACTAAAGCTTTAGAATAATTTTTTTCTTTGGCAAGGCAAGCCCCACCCCCACCCTGCCTTCCTAGTTCTTCTTCCTCGTGACTGTGTTTGCTTTCTTGGCCTTTGTTTTCCATATAAATTTTAGAATTGGCTTGTCAAGTTTGACACGTGCACAAAAACATACAAAAGTTAGCATTTTGATTTGAATTGCATTGCCTCTAAATAGATGAATTTGGGAGAACTGACGACTTTATAATAGTGAGTTTTCTATTATACAAATATGGTGTATTTCTTATTTAGTTTCCTTTAATGTCTTTCAATAAAGGTTTATAACTGTCTCCATAAAAGCCTTGTACATATTTTATTAGATTATTAAAATTACTTGTTCCTTGAACAGAACTTGTCTATGAAGTCATCTGAATCTGGTGGGTTTTTGGTGAGATTTTTTAATGCTATTATAAGTAATATTTTAACTACATTTTCTGTTTGTTGGTATACTGAAATGCAGTTTTTGTATATTGATTTTTGTATGCAGAAAACTTGCTAAACTCTCTTATTCATTTTAACAGTTTATTGTATCTTCTCTTATATTTTCTACAAAGAAAACTCATATGATCTGTAAATAATGGCAGTTTTGTTCCTTCCCGATCCTTAGAACATTATTTTTTCTTGCCATACTGCACAAGCAAAGACCTCCAAGACCTCCAGAGCAATGTTGAATAGAAGTGTTAGGTATGTTTGCTATGGGGTTTGTAGACATGCTTTTTCAGTTAATTAAAGACCCCCCCCCTTTTTTTTAAGTTTTCCAAAAGTTTTAAACATAACTCTATATTGAATTTTATCCAATGCTTTTTCTGCATCTACTGAGATGATCGTATTTTTTTCTTTTAATATGTTAATGTGGCAAATTACATTAATTGACTCCTAATGTTAAACCAACATTCTATTCCAGAGGTAAATCCATCTTAGACCTGATAAATTATATATATATTTTTTCCATTACTGGATTTTGTTTGCTGATATTTTGTCTCAGATTTTTACACATGTGTTCATGGCTCTAAATTTTCCTTTCTTATACTTCTTATACTTCTTCAAAGTCATCTGGATCTGGTGTTTTCTTTGTGGGGAGATTTTTAACTCTGATTCAATATATTTACTGGTTTCAGGATTACTGAGGTTTTAAAATTCTTCTTGAGTGAGTTTTAGTTTTCCAGAAATTTGTCCAATTCACATACTTTTTCAAATTTATAAAGCATCTAGAGTCACAGAATTGTTTGTATCACATCTTTTATTCTTGATGAATCTTGTCAAATATTTAACTTTGTTAGTGTTTTATAAGAATCAACTTGTTGGCAGTTTGAATCGCGGTGCGACGAAGGAGTAGGTGGTGAGATTTCGCTGTGTGTTTGACTGGCCCTTTCTCTGCCTTGCTTGTTTGAGCTTCAGCAGAATTCGAAATGTTCCCGGTGGGCCGTATTCATCGACACCTGAAATCTAGGACAACGAGTCATGGACGTGTGGGAGCGACTGCCGCTGTGTACAGCGCAGCCATCCTGGAGTACCTCACTGCAGAGGTACTTGAACTGGCAGGAAATGCATCAAAGGACTTGAAGGTAAAGCGTATTACCCCTCATCACTTGCAACTTGCTATTCATGGTGATGAAGAATTGGACTCTCTCATCAAGGCTACAATTGCTGGTGGTGGTGTCATTCCACACATCCATAAATCTCTGATTGGGAAGAAAGGACAACAGAAGACTGTCTAAAGGATGCCTGGATTCCTTATTATCTCAGGACTCTAAATACTCTAACAGCTGTCCAGTGTTGGTGATTCCAGTGGACTGTATCTCTGTGAAAAACACAATTTTGCCTTTTTGTAATTCTATTTGAGCAAGTTGGAAGTTTAATTAGCTCTCCAGCCAACCAAATTTCTGCATTCAAGTCTTAACCATATTTAAGTGTTACTGTGGCTTCAAAGAAGCTATTGATTCTGAAGTAGTGGGTTTTGATTGAGTTGACTGTTTTTAAAAAACTGTTTGGATTTTAATTGTGATGCAGAAGTTATAGTAACAAACATTTGGTTTTGTACAGACATTATTTCCACTCTGGTGGATAAGCTCAATAAAGGTCATATCCCCCCCCCCCAAAAAAAAGAATCAACTTGTTGGCTTTGTCAATCACTCATCATATCTTTGTTTTCTATTTCATTAATTCCTCCATTTTTCTAGTTTTTTTTTTTTTTTTTTTTTTTTTTTAAGCTGGCCAGTAAGGGGAACCAAACCCATGACCTTGATGTTATAAGGTTGTACTCTACCAACTGAGCTAACCAGCCCACCCATTGTTGTTTTCTAATGGAATGAAATTATGGCCCGGGAATCTTATGTGATGTCAGTCATATCAAATTTATTAATACCTGGATGATGGCACAGAATCCAGTCAACTTTAATAAATGCTCTGAATGCCTGAAAAGAACGTAAATTCTGCAATTATTTAAAGTAACGTCTATATATATTCATATTAAAATATTTTATATATTTATGTATTAACTATATGTGTAAATATTTGAATATATATTCACACATATATTTTTATATATGAGTATATATACACATATACATCCATTAGGTCAAGCTTGTTCATTGTTATTCATGTCTTCCATATCCTTACTGATATTTTTTCTGCAACTACGACAGAATTGTTACATCTCCCACTAAGATGGTGGATTTGTCCATTTCTCTTATTTCTCCTTGGAGCTCTACCAGTCTTTGGATTTATATACTTTGAAATTAAATTACTAGGTATATAGTAGCTCAGAATTTGGTGGGGAGACACGGGGGAGAGCAGGTGGCCAGTACAGGGAACCAAACCCTTGACCTTGATGTTACAAGGCTGCGCTCTAACCAACTGAGCTAACCAGCCAGCCATAGCAGCTTAGCATTGTTATAGCTTCTTGGTAAATAGAACCTTTCATATTACATAGCCACTCTCTTTATATCTGGTAAAGCTTTTTGCCATATGGTCTACCTATTTTGTTTGCTATTAGCACAGCCACATCCACTATTTTTGGTATTGTCTGCTGCCATGTCTTCTTTCATGCTTTAACCTTGAACCTTTCAGTATCCTTATGTTTTATACATGTTTCTTGTGGAGGATATACAGCTGTTTTTTAAAACCAGTCTGAAATCTTTGTATTTTAACAGAACAATGTAGTCCATTAACATTTACTATAAGTACATATTTATGCCAACCGTCTTATTGTATATTTCCAATTTGCTCTATCATTTCCATGATTATTTTTCCTTCTGTCATGCTTTCTTTTGTAATGATTTTTCTCTCTCTTTCATTTCAGTTCTTTGCATCTACTATTTTGGAAGTTACACCCTCTACCTACTTTTTTAAAAATTGGTTTCCTAAAGATTATAACATACATACTTAAGCTACCAAAATCTAAGTTTAATTAATATTGATGTTCAGGATTTTCTTCAAAATGATCCATAGTGTGGGAGATAAGGTGAAAAACAGGTATGGAAATAGATAAAATAAGATTAGTCAGGTATTAAGGGTAAACTGGGTTAGGATTCATTATACTGTGATCTTTACTTTTGTAAAGGTTGAAATTTTCCACAAGTTAAAAATTATTAAAGTGAGTATCTTTCTCCTCCTCCTGAACAGTACAAAGATTTTATGGCACTTCACCCCAGGCTCGCCCTCCTGATGCACATGCTATTGCTGTATTTTTGTTGCATTCAGCTTCTTGTTTGTCTGTGTTGTTTGTTTTAACCGCAAATTAAATAACATCACCATCATCATTATTATTTTAGGTTTGTTTAGAGTCCCCCACACAAGTACTTCTTCCTTGTCTCAGTCATTGTTCTTGCAACTCAGACCCTTCCTCTGCAATCATTTTCCACCTGCCTGAGGAATACAAATACACACACACACACACACACACACACACACACACACACACACACACACACACACACACACACACACACTCTCTCTCTCACACACTGTGCAAAGCTCCCTCACCCACAGCTTTCCCTGTACTGTGTCAGGTCCTGACAGTCAAAGGAAACCTAAATTCCCCAGCCCAGTTGGACTCTGGATATACCAAGGTCTTGTGAGCCATGACACACACCAGCGTGTTGGTGGGGTGTCTCTGCCAGGGAGTCCGACAGCCCTCTCTACTCTTCCTGTGGTGAGCAGACTAATGGCTCTAAAAATGTCTACATCCTAATTCCCAGAACCTATGAATATGTCTATGGCAAAAGGAAATTAAGGTTCCAGGTGGAATTAAGTTTGCTAATGAAAGGATGTTAAAATAGGGAGATTATCCTGGGTTATCTGTGTGGGTCCAGTGTAATCACATGAATCCTTAAAAGTGGAAGGGGAAGCCAAGAGGAAAAGAGAGAGATGGCAGCTTGAGAAGGATTCAGCAGCCTGCTGATGCTGGCTTTTGAGAAGGAAGGGGCCATGACCAAGGAATCAGACAGCCTCTAGAAACTGGAAAAGGCAAGAGAACAGATTCTCCCCTGGAGCCTCCAGCAAGGAATGCAGCCCTGCCCACACCTTGAATTTAGCCCAGTGAGACCCATTTCAGACTTCTGGCCTCCAGAACGTTAAGAAAACATTTGTGTTGTTTTAAGCCCTATGTCGGTGGTAATTTGTTACACAGCAAAAGGAAACTAATATGCCCTGCTGTGCACTGACTGAATTGTGTCCCCCAGAGTTCATGTATTAGAAACTTAACCTCCACTCTAACTGCTGAGGGTGGGAAGTCCTATTACGGTAATTGAAAGGTGAGGCCTTGAAGAGATAATTGGATTTTAGGACCGTGCAGTAGTGAATGGATTAATAATGGTGGTCAGGGGCATGGTGCTGAGCGCTTTAAAAAGAGAGTGAATGAGGAGGTTATTCCCTCTCTCTGCCCCTCCATTTTCCGCAATGTGATACCTGCCGTCACTGTCGCCACCACCAAGGCCTTCACCAAATATGTTCCCTGGACTTCGGACTTCCCAGCCTCAGAAACTGTAAGCAATAAATTTCATTTTCTTTATAAATCACCCAGTTTCAGGTATTTTGTTTTAAGTAACAGAAACAGACCAGTACAGCTCCCACCAAAGCATCAGCACTTGCTCACGTGTCTGTCTGCCCAGTTAGAGTGCAAGCTCCATGGGATCAGAAGTAGGTCAGTCTTATTTGCCATTTATTCCCAGGCTTTGATGATGGATAAATGAACATTAGAGCTGGAAAGGGCCAAAAAATCATTTAGGTTATCCCAAGTATTTTACATGAGAGAAAACTGGGATCCAGAGAAGGGAAATGACTTTGCTTGAGACTATGTAACTTATAGGAAGCCTAGACTGTCTACCAGCTCTCCAGGGCCACCTACCATCTCAGGCCACCACCCTGCCTTCTCATCACCAAACCATAGAAGCCCCAGGCAGACACAACTGCCAACAAACCATCATGGTCAGGCACCATCAGGGCACAAGAAATCCCTAGAGAACTCAGGACAGCTGTGAGAATGTCAGTATAAATCAGATAAGACCAGAAAATGTCTAAAATGATTTAAGCAATCTTAGAAATGTCAGTCCCGGGCCAGCCCGTGGCTCACTTGGGAGAGTCTGGTACCGATAACACCAAGGTCACAGGTTCAGATCCCTATATAGGGATGGCCGGTTAGCTCAGTTGGGAGAGCATGGTGCTGACAACACCAAGTCAGGGGTTAAGATCCCCTTACCGGTCATCTTTTAAAAAAAGAAAGAAAGAAATGTTAGTCCCAAGGGAGCAACCAACCCACATGTAACAACCAGGGCAGAACTGCACCCAGCACCTGCCTGATCAGCTCAATTAGGGAGACCCTTCACCTGCAGCTTTAGAATGGGGAGAGCCCATGGGCATGCGGCTAATGCCAAACTTGAGCCTGCCTTCAGGAAGCTTAGCACTTCCGGCCTTAGCCAGAGCTAAAACTTTGGACAAATCAGGAAAAGGCACTTCTTCCACAAGATACCTTTTTCCATCTATCAGAAAACTGTCAAAATATACTGGTGTTCTTAGAAGACACTTTATTCAAATCTGCCAGAAAACTATCTAAGATTCACTCATTTGTATGAGTATGTCTATAAAGTAAAAAGGTGCCCCCTAGATGGGAAGCTCTTGTGCAGTGTACAACCTGCAGAACCATACTCAGCAGCCCTGCTTGGCAGTCCAGCCTCATTCCCTTCACTGACCTCATCTTTCCAATCCCCCCACCCCCACCTGGAGCTCTCAGGCCCACCAGAGAACAATCTTGAACTTGATTTCTTTTTTTTTTTTTTTTTTTTTTTTTTTTTTTTTTTTTTTTTTTTTTTTTT
>NW_007728859.1:234879-240130 GCF_000696425.1 Galeopterus variegatus | reverse complement strand
CGGCGGGAGCGCCTCCGCGCTCCCAAGCGGCGCACTGTAGCAGTGCGCCACCAGGCCGGCCCTTGAACTTGATTTCACCATTTTAGTATAACTCTTCCTTTCCCCTCTAGGGACCCCAGCTTTTTACTCCTGTCTCCCTGCTGACAGCAAGCGTTGAATTTGAGCCAGAGAAGGCTGATGTTGCCATTTAGGGAAACAGGAAGAGGGGAAGCAGGAAGTAGAGAATTTTAAACAAGTATCCACAGGCCAGGGATGATCAAGGAGGTGTGATGATTAACAAACACTACAGGCCTTGGAGAATGAGCTGCAGGAGGCAAGGGATGCATTTAGCCTCTCAAAAACTCTTTTCCCTCTTTGGGAAATAGGTGTCATTACAGAGCTGCTGGGAGGTTTCAGAAATGATGTAAGTTAACGCTGAGTGCTCTGTAAGGGCTCAGTACCTGTGAGCTGCTGCTATTACTACTATCAGCGTCATCAGCCCAGAGACACATGCCTTTCAGCCTGTCAGCCCCCAGGCATCTCCTGCTTTACACAAAACTGAGACACTCCAGATTTCTAAAGGAAAACCACAGGGCTGGGAGGAGAGAAGGTGTAACAGAGAGAAAGGTTAATTCACCTTATAAAAAATACCCACTACTGGTTAAATAGAAACGTCCAGACTGCTTTTAAATGAATTGGTTTTGTTTGGGGACATCTCTGATGCAGAATGGAATGTGCCTGGTTTTGCCCCAGGTGGTTCCTTGCACCATCCCCTCCTGCCCCTGTTGCTGTGTGTTGCTGGCTGCCCTCCCCACCCCACCCCCACAATCTGGACTCCAGAAGCCCCAAGAATAATCAAGTGCACTGAAGAGGCAAGAACCCAGCTTCAGAGGAAGGGGGCCACAGATGCAAATCTCAGCCCTGCTCCTCCTTAGCCTTGCCCTTCTCTATACATGCAGGGGCAGCTGTGGAGGGGGCTGGGTCACACGCGATGGGGTGTGTCAAGCACTTGGCGTTGATGGTGTTCCTATTACTATCAGCTGGGAGTCTGGCCCCGGGCAGGGGTTGAGAGAAGAGACACCCACGAAGCACCTGCTCTCAATTCTCCCTATTCCCTTCCAGCTCTTGCCCACACCCAAATTCTGACATGGTTGTCACCTCCATCTGGGCAGAATATCGTATCCTACCTTCCTGACAGAATTAGCAAATGCATCGTTTTCATATTAGTACATGTTTTAATTAGAATGAAGTTAGCTGCAAGTAAAAGAATACCTGACTCGCAGTGGCTGAAACAATAAAGACGTTTAATTATCTCCTGTAACCAGTCACCAAGTCATCAACAAAAATGTCACCAGGGCTTTTTTTTTTAACTTCTCCGATAAATCATCACTGGTGTGCCAGCTTTTTGTCCTTAAGACTTGTCACCTCGGGCCGGCCCGGTGGCGCACTGGATAGTGCGCCGCTTGGGAAGCGCGGCGGCGCTCCCGCCGAGGGTTCGGATCCCACATACAGACCGGTTCCCGCTCACTGGCTGAGTGAGGCACGGGGGCAACACCGAGGGTTGCGATCCCGTTGCCGGTCCCGGTCCGGTACGGGGGCGACACTGAGGGTTGCGATCCGTTGCCGGACACGGAAAAAGACAAAAAAAATAATAATAATAATAATAATAAGACTTGTCACCTCAAGGATGCCACAGCTCCATCACCTGAGCTGAAAAAGGTGAGGGTCCTGGTCCTCTTTTTTATCTTTTTTTTCCTTTTTAAATAAGGGAGCAAACTCCTTCCCAGAATCCCCCTCACAGAGATCCCCTTATATTTCAAGGGCCAGACTGGGTTGGCAGCCCTCTTCTTACGAGGGGACATGGGATGTTTCTATCTGGCTTAAACCTGTTGCAGCTCATCCCTGAGGCTGAGGGAGAGACTTGGAACACAAATAAGCAAGAAGGGGAAGTGGCTGCCGGTTGGCACCCAAATGCAGCTGCCACTTTACATGATGAGCTCCTTCGCTGATCAGGGGAAGGAGCTGGGGCCCAGAGAAGTTAAGTCTCTATCCAAGGCCACACATACCTCAGCAGGGGCCCAGCAAGCTCTCCCCACTTCACCACTATGGCAGACTCTAAGCCCCCAAAGGGCAGGAGCCTTATCCCCAGGACCCTCTGAGCTTGGCCAGAGGCATGATATAGACAAAGGCCACACCATTCCAGAAGACAGCCCCCAAATGCCCAAACCCCACGGCACATCTTGCCCCCGGCAAAAGCTTGGCAGGCAGGTCAGCGGGAACCCAGAGCCTGACAAACAGCATCTCTGTGGCTGCCTGGACACCCACCAAGATGCCTCATTCCCCAGGGCTGACCTATGTTCCTGAAGAGCCTCGAGATGCCCAAGGTCTGCATGTTGCCTCTCCTGGGTCAGTTCTGCTGCCAGCAAAGGAAATGGCCTGGGCTGGGGGCTGTGCGGAGAGGTGGGACCCACAGGGCCCCAGCAGACCACCCCACTGCCCAACCTGAGCCCTCTCCCCATGCCATGCAGGCCCCAGTAGAAGAAAGTGAGCAACACCCTAACTTCGGAGATGAAGCCCATGCCCACCTGTCTTCCTGCCTCCACCAATCTGAGGGTGTCCCTTGAAGAAACTTTCACACTCTGGCTATTTCTATTTCATTCCAGACTCTGGGGAAGTGAACAAGAGGCATTCAGATGTTATCAGAGGCACTAAGAATATCTCTGAAGTCAATTCTGCCACCTCAATGAGCACTAGAGAGTCCACGGCCAGGCTGAGGCCTGTGCTTGGTGAAAAGGTAACTATTTGTTTTGTTTTTAGGGCAGCTGGCCAGTGCCAGGATTGGACCCTGCACCCTGGTGCTATCTGCACCACACTCTAACCAACTGAGCTAACCAGCTGGCTCCAGTGACTGCTTATTTAACCCAGAGCTGGAACAGGCACCACTCTGGCCTTCCTATGGTCACTAACAGCAAAGGCTCCCCATGCACTGAGGCCCAGCATGTGTCCAAAGTCAGAAGCCTTTGTGCACTGTGCCTATACTTCCAGACGTTCCTCCCGGGGCAAACACCTATTTACAAAAGGGTGACAGTGAGCAAGGGGTACAGCCCGGGGATGCAGCACGTGGCTAGACCCCAGGACAGTCTCATTCCTTTCCACCTCCTTCCAGGGCATCTCCGTGCAATCACCGCTACCCACACACCCAGGCTGCAGTTCCCAGTCAAGGCATTTGTTCGTATTCATGGTCACTTAAATGTTTTCCTTCTTCTCATACAACCACAGGGGCTAAAAACCACATGGCGGAGAAAAGGAGGCCTCCAATTACCTGCCGTCTTCCCTTTGGCCTGACCAAGGGGGACCAGACACAGCAGCCGGCAGCTTTAAACTTTCCTTGCCAAGTTTGTCTCAGAATGGTGGCTTCTGCTCTTCAGAGCCTGAAGTCTGCATACCTGAAAGTATGCAGGCTGCGTGAACAGAGTGGAATTTTCCATTTATAGAATAATAATCTTCATACCACTCTGGGGGCCGGCGTTCTCGTGCTAAGAGCTCAGAGTTCAGTGTCAGCAAACCTGCCAGGCTTCTGCGGGAGCCCCACGGCATTCGGGCTCTTTTGTTTATTTTTGGTGGGAGAGAGGGAGGAAGTAAAGGCACGACTTTTTAACTTGAGTGCCAACACAAACTTGCAAAAGCAACTGGGCTGGCAAGCGCAGATTACTGCCGGGTTTCAGGAGTTAGGGATTAGGGAGTAGAGGAGTGAGGAAGAGACTGAAAAACGTATCTGCAACCCCTTCCCCAGAAGGTGCTCAGAACAGGCCTTCACTGCCTCAGGCCCTCCCCTGTGGCTGTCAGCCGGGCCCTGGGTTGGTTGCTGCCTGAGGGCAGGGGCCCATGCCAAAGGCACAGTGCCCCACCTCACTCCTCCTCCATTTAGCTCCCCCTGTGCTCTGCATTTGATTTCTGCTGATGCCTGCACAGACTGAGTATGAAATACCTTCTGGGCCCACGGTGTAGTGGGAAGGCCACTTGGCCCGGAGTGCTGGAACCTGTCTTTGTTCTAGCTGTCACATAGGCACTGTGTGACCTTAAAGAAGTCCTTCTCTGCTCTGGTTCTCATTTTCTTCATCTGTAAAGTAAGATTGGACTGAATGATCCCTAAGACCCTTTCACTGCTGACATTCTGAGTCATTCATTCATGGTGATATTAACCCATGCCAGCTCTAGGTTCTGGGCATCCCCTGCTGGGTCATTCTAAACCTGCTGGGCACAGCCAGACTCCTGAGCATGGCCTCAGGCCTAGTGAAGGCTGCCAGCGCCAGGTGCCCATGGCAATGGTCCCGAGTAGGGAAGGAGAGCCCTGCCCTGCCCAGCCCCATGAAGCCCGCTCTCCCACCCACCCAGCCACCAGAGGAGGCATTTTCCCTGTCGGTGCCAGTCCTAGGTCCCATCCTAGAAGAGCCCTCAGTATTTACAAGAAAAAAGTCGTTCCATCTCCTGGGAAGGGTAAGACCACCTCTCAGGCTCTTAATCGAAACTCATCTTCTGGCTGTCATTCTCCATGGTTTTTACAAAAAAAAAAAAAAATACTCTATTCATCTCAATGTATTAAATTATGACGTTGCTTTTCAAATTGCACATACACCCCAGATTTCGATCCAGGCGCCTGGGGGCGAGGGGCTTCGCACAAACACGCCCCAATCACTGTCCTACGCTCTCCAGAAGGAAGATTTTCCTGGCCCAGCCCCCATCCTACCTAAGTCACCGCCTCTCAGCCTCTGAACACCTGTTGGAGGGCTGCTGCGTGCCACGGCAAAGTCCTGCGTCCCTCTCACCCAGCAGAAAGCGCCACAGAGCGCTGCGCACGTGGAAGTCCCTCGACCGCTCTGATGGGAGAACGGCATCCTTAGATCGCGCCCAGTCCTGCCTCCCCACAGCTTTTCCTGCTGATGTTGGCGAGAAGGGGGGAGGAGCAAGGGAGCGTCTCGGAACACGGGCCTGCCCCGGGCCATTAAAGGCTGGGAGGTGGGCGCGTGGACCCCGGGGCACCACTTCCCCGTCGCCACCCCGACCCCCGTCTTCGGCGATCCTCGCCACCAGGCCGAGGGAGGCGCAGGCCTGGTCACCTGTTCCAAATCCAGGGCCCCGCGCTCCGGCGAAGGCGCGCGCGGGCAGCCGCCCCTCCCGGGCCCTCGTCTCCGACTTTCCCGTAGCCTCCAGCTGCGCGGGCAGAGCACGCCCCCTCCCCGGACCCCACCAATCAGCATCCGGAGCGGCGCCC
>NW_007728859.1:230967-234109 GCF_000696425.1 Galeopterus variegatus | reverse complement strand
GGCCGCCCGGCTGCTCAAGCCCGAGCTGCAGGTGTGCGTGTTCTGCCGGAACAACAAGGAGGCCGTGGCGCTCTACACCACCCACGTCCTGAAGGGCCCCGACGGCCGAGTTCTGTGCCCGGTGTTGCGCCGCTACACGTGCCCCCTGTGCGGCGCCAGCGGCGACAACGCCCACACCATCAAGTACTGCCCGCTCTCCAAAGTGCCGCCGCGCAGCGCCAGGGACGGCCTGACCGGCAAGAAGCTGCGCTGAGGGCCTGGGCTCCGGGCTGCTGCTGACACCTGGCGCCGCCGGGCGGAGGCGGGGGGGCCGCCTGCCGTCTCTCCCTTCGGGTCTGCGCACCGTCTCGCCCTCGCCGTGGAGGAAGCGTGGACATCAGCAGCTGGCTGAACTGGGGACGTCGTCTTGGGTGGCTTTTCAGAAGAAGTCGAGTCTCTGGAGTACGTGTCGAGCGCTTGACACTAGGCGCTAAGATCTTGGTTTGTCTCTGCGGTTTGTAGTTTACGCACGTCCAGAACGGCGAAGGCCGGGGGTGCGTCCCACTACCTGAAAGATGGCAACTTAGAGGCACTGTTCACTTGCTGTACACGTCAGCCTATTTTAGATGCGTACCGTATGAAATGGTCTTAATCGAATCTTGGGTGTTTCATTTTATGAATGGAGGCACTCTACTAGGTCTAGAATATTTTTTTAAAAGCCTCTGGACTGAGCATAAAACTGGCGATTTTATGGAATGCCGGCAAACGACTTCTGTTGTTTGAAGCAAGTAATATCTTAGTTGTGCTTAATCGGTTATTCTAATTCCGGGTGAAGCGATCCCTTGTAGCATCAGCGCTATGAGAAGTGAAGGTTTAGTAAACTTTCCGGTATTAATTTGGGTGGGTACTCTCTCCTCGTGGCTTGTTTCCCTCCTAGATGGAGGTGTAAAATGCACAATCTGTAGCAGGTAGAATGCAATTCTTTATCCTTTTATGTACCAGATCTTATTACTGAACTAGCAAGTAGCCTTTTTCCACCTTTAAAAATTGTGCCAAGTAATAATCATTTTGTGTATATACTTGGAAATGGTGCTGTTTTAAGGGGAAAAAAAGCCCTTGTGTAATTTATACAATAACAATATATGAATTAATCGATCTTGCATATAATTTGCCTACCTGGCCTTTTCTCTCCTCACTCATCCATTTTAGTTTTTTTAAATGTTTGATAACATCAAAGGGGAGAAAGGTAAGAAAGCAGTATTAATTTACCCAGAAACGCTAAATTTCAGGATCCCTAAATAGCAAAGAAAAGATCATTCCAGCTGTTGCCTCGCAAACTAAATAGATCCCTTGAGCTCTGCAGGACTAATGTAATAAACTGTGTTCAAGAAGTTTCCACACTGGGCTGTATCTACCTTTAAGAATATAGGCAGTCCTCAAACCAGAATAAGCAGTAACTAAAGGGACTAATTGTCAGGGACAAAAACACAACCTTCCCCTTCGTGTTCTCATTCTTACTGGAAGACCCTAGGTCTGTTTCTGGAACCCCCAGCAGTTAGTCGTGAGATTAACCCTAACCCTTAGGCAAAGGTTCTTAACTCCTCCTTTACCTCCCACCCCCATTTTTTAAATCCCCACGCTGAATGCCACACTGTGGCATATAGCTACCTACCATCAAGACAGATGTAGGAGCAAAAGCGGAAGATGAACTTATCTGAGATGTAGAAAAGCATCACTATCTGAAAATACCCTAAAGTATATAAAGCTTCCAGTAGGAGGATTTAGCTAGGGTATTAGAAGTCAGACTGCTTTCATAATAAATGGCTCACTTCCTCAACAGCAAATTGGCTTGATCCGGAACTTTCATTTGAAGGTTAATAGAGGCTGGGGTAAATACTAGGAAGCTTCAGAGCCCTGTTAGTTAAAGGAAGGTGCATCAGGAGTAAGGGGGGTGAGGGGCCAGCACAGTTTCTTATTAGCCAGAGGGAAAAAATAATCTACCCCTGCTAGTCTTAACCCAAGACCAGAGAACTGCAGATTTGACTGGGCCTAAACTCAAATAGCTTAATAAAACCATGTAATTACTTGTTTCTTCTTTTGCTTGAAAATATACCAGTTTAAATTAGCTTTGCTTTTTGGGTAAAGTTTTTCAGGTTAACAAATTCCTATTACCTCTCCCACTACTCTGTTCTACGTTTTCGAAAGGGTCACTATATAAACAGATGAGCGCATTCTCCAGGCCAAAAGTAGTAGTGAGGTAGCAGGATCAATTTACTATTTTGTATTTTCTTTTTAGTCAAATTTTTGTTTCCAAGGTCTCAAGCATGTGGCTTTGATATACCCTTAGCATATGGAAATCACTGATGTTGTACCTTATACTAATTTGATATTCTGACACCATTACTATTTTACCAGAACAAGGAACATGTTGAGCATGGAACATAAGTCCTGAAGTCAGGAGAGTAGTGGAAGAGGTCCCTACAAAACCTCAGAGTCAGACAGCTGTAACATTAATCCATTGTAAAAGTGCCCTATATCAGCCCCCTTGTACCACTCCCATCAAATTTGCCTGTTTTCCAGCAAACATTGAATTGCTGGGAGTTAAAGTATGAAGAGAATATTACTATCATTTTCTAGAATTCTCTTATGAAACAGGTATTATACGTTCACTTAAAAGCAATCCTTGGAACTCAATGTAAAACTATACTATTATACGTTCACTTAAAAGCAATCCTTGGAACTCAATGTAAAACTATACACACTTTGCAAAACTAAATTGTTTAGGATAAAGAACTCCTATTTTTCAAAGTTTACAAAATATACCAAATAGTGACAAAGTTATCTGCTTCAAAAGAACATGTGTATTTGGCTAAGTAACAAAACAGTATATGGAATCCTCAAAAGAGCTTAAACTGCAGGGGCACAGACTGCCTTAACCTGTTATTTTCTGTACAGACTTAAATTTCCAGTGGGCTTTTATTTCAGTTTTCCTACAAAGTTGTTTTTACAAGGAGCAGAATTATTAGCTTTGATTCTTACAAATAACTTTTGTCATAGACCTGAGACCAAAACTATACATTTTAAAATGATATCAAATATGTGTGGGGCCGGCCCGTGGCTCACTCAGGAGAGTGCAGTGCTGATAACACCAAGGCCACGGGTT
>NW_007728859.1:224860-230094 GCF_000696425.1 Galeopterus variegatus | reverse complement strand
GACACCGGGGGTTGCGATCCCATTGCTGGTCCCGGTCCGGTACGGGGGCGACACTGAGGGTTGCGATCCGTTGCCGGACACGGAAAAAGACAAAAAGGAAAAAAAAAAAAAAAAGAAGAAGAGTAAAAGAGCCGGCCCGGTGGCGCACTGCTGTAGTGCGCCGCTTGGGAAGGGCGGCGACGCTCCTGCCGAGGGTTCGGATCCCACATACAGACCGGTTCCCGCTCACTGGCTGAGCGAGGTGCGGGAGCGACACCGAGGGTTGCGATCCCATTGCTGGTCCCGGTCCGGTACGGGGGCGACACTGAGGGTTGCGATCCGTTGCCGGACACGGAAAAAGACAAAAAGGAAAAAAAAAAAAAAAAGAAGAAGAGTAAAAGAATCCTAACTGTAACTTCACAAATAGTTTAATTAGATTATCAAACCTAGGTCTTCTGAAGCGATCCTCTCGATCCCCATCTCTCTCTCTGTCCCTTTCTCTCTCAGGGTCCTTGTCATTCTCCTCACGATCTTGATTGTCTCTATCTCTTTCTTTTTCTCTGTCCCATTCACGTTCTTCTGATGGTCTCAATTCTCGAGGTGGACCCCAACTCTCTTCTCTGGCTTTTTCTTTTTCTCTCCATCCACCTATTTTTTTAGAGAAGCAAAATATTTCCCTTAAGAAACAGACTGGCAACCATGATTCGAAATCTTTATGGTATTAATTCATTACCATTCTAAATGCTAATTTAAGACACTCCAACTTCATTTCCCATCCACCTATTTTTTTAGAGAAGCAAAATATTTCCCTTAAGAAACAGACTGGCAACCATGAATAGAAATCTTTATGGTATTAATTCATTACCATTCTAAATGCTAATTTAAGACACTCCAACTTCATTTCCAAAAAAAAAAAGCACTAAAGCTGTGTATGTCACTGCAAAGACTACCTACCTATCCATTAACAGCTTTTCTAACTTACATATCTATAGGAATCTTAAATAGTCTAGGCTGAGTGTTTCATGAAATAAAACCATCACAGATAAACTTGTAATTCTCCCTGTTGTATGGAGAGTTTCAGGTATAAAATCTGTTCTGACAATAAACAGACTGCTCATTTAAGCAGAAAATTTGAAGTTTTCTCATATAGAACCCAAATTATGAGTTCATTTAAACCCTGCAACATTTTCAAAGCCTTCATAGCCAAAGAAGACTCTTTTCTTTCATATTTCTGTGTTCCACCATTTACCACCCACCATTCTAGTCATTAAACAAGGATAAACCCTTTGATCCTGCCCAATATCTCACATTTAGCCATGGAATGTCTGTGAGGACACAAAAAGGCCAAAGGAAGGAGAGATTTTAATGAAAGTGTATTACAGCCATAAAGCTAATAATTATTGTCACTAACACTGATATCATCATGTACCAAAGCATTATCTATTTTAAAAAACCCTTTGCCTATATTCACTCCTTCAGTCCCATCCAAAGCTGAGGTATGTACAATCAATCCTCATTATTCATGAATCCTGTATTTGTGAATTTGCCTACTTGCTAAAATTTATTTGTTAACGCCCCAGTTAAAATACTCATGGCACTATTACAGTCACTAGCAGACATGTGAAGAGCAGCAAAAAATCTGAGTCGCCCAGCACACATGCTGCCAGCCAAGGTCAACAGCACTCTGCATTCTTGTTTCAGCTCTTATGCTATAAAACCAGTGTCCTTTGTGGGATCTATTTAGTGCTGCATTTTTCACTTTCCACATCTCTGTGATTTTTGCTGGTGATTTCACCATTTAAAATGGCTCCCAAGCATAGTGCTAAAATGCTGTCTATTATCCCCAAGCACAAGAAAGCTATGAGATGACTTAAAGAGAAAATACGCATTTTAGATAAGCTTTGTTCAGGCATGAGTTACAGTACTGTTAGCTCATATATTCACTTTCTACATGAGTTCAATGTTAATGAATCAATGATGTGTATTAATTAAGGCATCTTTAAACAGAAACACATAAAACATGACTGTGTACTGACGGGTTGACAAAGAATGTAATCAGAGGCTTGCAGGACCCTAACCTTGTATTTCCTCAAACAGCAATGGTTCGGTATTCATGGCAATTTTATAAAATGTAACTACCATGAAGTAATAGGAATCTACTGTACTGTTAACCCCACTTTACATGAGGCACAGAAAAGTTAAATGGCTTGCCCAAGGCCACACAGCTGAACAGCGGAATGAGGTAAGACCAGAAGAGACAGAAGCATGCAACAGAAACTGCTATGGGTAAAGAAAGGCAAGGAAGCTGCTCACTTAGATCTTCACTTAGAACAGGTTGCTCTGGTTGTTACAAAAACCATAGAACTGGGAGTGCGAGAGCAATGATGGTGACCCAGACCCAAGTACAAGCAAGGGGAATAGAGAAGCAGGCAGATTCAAGGAACATCGAAAAGGCAGAACTGAACTAGATGAAAGATTTAACATAAAGGATGAGATAGAGACCACGGTAAAGGAGAACTCCCAGATTTCTAATTTATCCAGTGAGATGGACAGTGGCGTCCCTGAAGAGAAGCAGGTGGGGTGCGGGGTAGTGGTGGAGAATCCAGTTTTGGACAGGATGAGTTTGAATTGTCAGTGAGACTTCCAGGTGAAGATGTGCTGTGTGCAATATGCAGCTGACACCTGCATGCAGTATGCAGAAATGACCTGGAGAAGATGAGCAGGCCGAGGACTAAGAAATTTAAGAAAATAAGCCCTTCCATGCATAATCCCATGCTTGGCAGAAATGTGGACAAATATTTAACAAAAGTACATTTTAGTTTTAATTATTTTTAAAAAGAGGTTGGTCCAAGACGAAGCCTAAGGAACACAGTAAATCTTAAGGAATGGGCATAGAAAGAAGGGCCTTTAAAGAAGCCATGAACAGGCAGAACTACTAAAGAACAGGGGGTGAGGTTATTTAATTTTTTTGAAGTACAGGCTATCAAGGACAAACTTTTGATATAAAAGTCACTGCTTAGGGGCCGGCCCGGTGGCGCACTGCTACAGTGCGCCGCTTGGGAAGCGTGGCAGCGCTCCCGCCGAGGGTTCGGATCCCACATACAGACCGGCTGCTCACTGGCTGAGCGAGGTGCGGGAGCAACACCGAGGGTTGCGATCCGTTGCCGGTCACAAAAAAAGACAAAAAGGAAAAAAAAAAAGTCACTGCTTAGTTATTCAAGGAAAGAAAAAACACCAGTTTACCTAGAAAATGATAATATAGCCCAACTGTCACTTATCCATTAAAATTTCACTTCCTACATGTAAACATATCAAGCAGATTCTAAAAAGCATCTGTTCTAGTTTTCTGAATGCCAGAATTTTACCTGGCTTGACAAATGGTCTCCAGGGACCAGGTCTAGAGTCATCACCCCGTCTGGGAATCCGATCATCATCACCACGTCTTGCAATACGATCATCATCCATGTTTCTCCAAGGCCCTCTGTCATCATCTGCACTGCGCCTGGAAACTCTATCATCATCAGCATTCCTCCAAGGTCCTCGATCATCATCCAACCCACGCCTGGGACCCCGGTCATCATCCATGCTCCGTCTGGGACCCCGGTCATCATCCATGCTCCGTCTGGGACCTCGGTCATCATCCATGCTCCGTCTGGGACCCCGGTCGTCATCAGCATTACGCCAGGATGACCGCTCTTCATCAGCAGCTCCTCGCCTCAGCCCCCGGTCCTCATCTATCCCACGTCTTGGTCCTCTGTCCTCATCGGCTGTTCGCCAGCTTCCTCTGTCCTCATCCAGTCGTCTAGGTGGTCTGTCATCATCCGCATGACGCCAGCTTCCCCTGTCTTCATCAGCAATTCGTCTAGGAGGCCTGTCATCATCAGCAATTCGTCTAGGAGGCCTGTCGTCATCTGCATTACGCCAGGATGGCCGGTCATCATCTGCCGGGCGGCGAGAGAACCGATCTTCATCAGGACCGCGTCTAGGCCCTCTATCATCATCCATGCCACGCCGCGGAATCCGATCATCATCTGGTCTAAGAGAAGATTCCCGCTCTTCATCATCCCCTACACGCCTTGGTCGATCTTCATCTCTTCTATGAGGCCTCTCCTCATCCCGCCCTTCTCCACGTCTCCATTCTCTAAAGAGCAACAAGTCACACATTTTTAAGAAAGCATATGATCCTTTGGGGCATTATTTTTTGTTTCACTCACTTTCAAAAATCACTTCAGTCTAAATTCATTAATCCTGTTCCTCAAAAAGTGTTCTCCTAATAAAAAAAGAACACAAAATCCAGTATCTCACATCAACAAACAGACCAACAAGTAGACAACTCCCTAAAAAAAAGTGTATCTGCACTTTACCAGGAGCACCTTGGCAATTTCTAAATATTTACAATGAGCTTTCTAAACATAATTTCTATACAGGAATCAAAGCCAGCATTCTTGGGCCGGCCCGTGGCTCACTCGGGAGAGTGTGGTGCTGATAACACCAAGGCCCCGGGTTCGGATCCCATATAGGGATGGCCGGTTCGCTCACTGGCTGAGCGTGGTGCTGACAACACCAAGTCAAGGGTTAAGATCCCCTTACCGGTCATCTTTAAAACAAACAAACAAACAAAAAAATAAGTAACCTGGAGATGATTCAAAGCATACAGGAGGATGTGCACAGGTTGTATGCAAATACTACACCACTTTATATCAGGGGCTTGAGCATCTGTGGATTTTCGTTTCTGTGGAGGGTCCTGGAACCAATTCCCTGTGAATACTGAGGGATGAGTGTGCATTGTTGGTGGGAGTACAGAACGTTACAACCACCTTGTGGTTCTCCCAAGGTGTTCCCAAGAACAATGTATAAGGCAGTGGCCCCAATGCCCTATATGAACTTTTTTTTTTTTTTTTTTTTAAAGATGACCGGTAAGGGGATCTTAACCCTTGACTTGGTGTTGTCAGCACCACGCTCAGCCAGTGAGCGAACCGGCCATCCCTATATGGGATCCGAACCCGGGGCCTTGGTGTTATCAGCACCGCACTTTCCCGAGTGAGCCACGGGCCGGCCCAAGAATGCTGGCTTTTTTTTTTTTTTTTTCAAAAGATGACCGGTAAGGGGATCTTAACCCTTGACTTGGTGTTGTCAGCACCACGCTCAGCCAGTGAGCGAACCGGCCATCCCTATATGGGATCCGAACCCGGGGCCTTGGTGTTATCAGCCCCCCACTCTCCCGAGTGAGCCACGGGCCGGCCCAAGAATGCTGG
>NW_007728859.1:214162-224850 GCF_000696425.1 Galeopterus variegatus | reverse complement strand
CACCAAGGGTTGCGATCCCGTTACCAGTCAGTAAAAAAGACAAAAAGGAAAAAAAAAAATTAACATGACTGCCAAGAATTTTTTAAAGTCACTGGATCATAGGCTGGCTGGTTAGCTCAGTTGGTTAGAGTGTGGTGCTGACTGACACCAAGGTCCGAAGTTCAATCCCTGTACCAGCCAGCTGCAAAAAAAAAAAAAAGTCAGTAGATCACATAGCAGAATGGACCCTGCTGATGAACATATAAAACTGAACAGGGATCTCAGGGAACCTGGTTCAAAAGGACAAAGAGATGAAAAGAGCGAAAAACATTAAAAGAGGACTCTGAAAAGGCAAGAATAGAGAAAAAGGAGAAAAGTTTTCTTAAGGAAGTTTCATCTTCTCTGAAGAGACTGAATTTTCTGAATCCTCTTGACAAAAGTGCCAAAAAGAAGGAATAAAAAAAAATCATATGCTTATGCAACAAAACATAATCATTTTAGTGAAATTTTTTAAATTCCCTTTACCGCAAAGATAGAGAAAATTCTAAAAGTTTACAAGGAATAAAACAGCATCTACAGAAGTGACAAGACCAAGACTAGTATCAAGAACCCTCCCCTCTGTAACACTGTGTTCCAAAAGTAAAGCAAAGGTTTCCAAAATTTGAGATCATTTTGAACTGACCGAACCATTGTTCAACTGAGAGAGAAAACAAAACCTCTTTTGAGAAATACACAAAAACATTTTGAAAAAACTTAAGATATTAAAAAAACATCTGCAAAAGGGAAAACATGATATAGTGTAAACATATTTCAGACTAAATAATGTTTGTTGATATGGCTATAAAACTTGTAGAGATAACATGTTATGATGATCTGAAGGCAAAAACATCCAGTATATTGCAGTAAAACATAAAGGCATACTCAGAATTTTATTCTGTTTGGAAGAAGCAAAGGAGACTTAATCTACATTGTAAAATTTAAATAGATTTAGGAAAAAATGAATAGTAATCTCTAAAAGAACGGAAAAAGTAAAAATGAACTGAGAAAAGGTCTTATGTTTGGCTTAAAGAAAAAGGAAGGCATGTCAAGGGCATAGAAGCAAGTAAAAAGCTCCAAAACCAAATATTAGGAGAAAAAAATAAATATAATAGCTACCATGTTAAATGTAAATAAATCAAACTAAAGACAGGGGGTGCGGCGGTGGGAGGGTGGGGAGGACTGCGACCACCAAACAGAAAAGGTTGAAAATGACCTAAAGGATAGACAGATTTGCAAAAGCTGACTAAAAGAAAAAGTTAGAAATCCATAATCATAGCAGGTGACTTTCCTCAGAAGATGAAGTTCCCGTAAATTAACAGGATGCAGCAGATTTAAATACCACAACAGCTCTGATTTCATACATACACACAGAACTTTGTGCCCAACATTCACAAAAACTTGACCATATGCTTTTAAGACACAAGAGAAAATGTATTAAATTCCAAAAAATTAAAAATCACTCAGGGCTGGCCTGGTGGCGCACTGCTACAGTGCGCCGCCTTGGAGCGCGGCAGCGCTCCCGCCGAGGGGTTGGATCCCACATACAGACCGGCCGCTCACTGGCTGAGCGAGGTGCGGACGCGACGCCGAGGGTCGCGATCCCGTTGCCGGTCCCAGTCCGGTACGGGCGCGACACAGGGTTGTGATCCGTTGCCGGTCAAGAAAAAAAAAAAGAGAGACAAAAAAAAAATCACACAGTCCACATTTACTTATAACAAGAAAGTAAAACTAGAAATTAGCAATGAGTAACAAAACTAAAAATCTATCCACATATACTTTATAAAACAGAAATTGATAACTAGTATCCAGTTCTCCCATAAACTATAAGTATCTTACAGGTGTGACAGATAAAGGAGCATGAAAAAGGCATGCAAGAAATCCTTTAGCTGTTTATCTCTTACTTTCAAATGTTTAAAAAACTAAGTAGGCACATCCCAAGCAAAAGGAAGAGAGCAGGCAGATTGATGTCACAGACACATAAGGCAGAAAACTAGCTCAGAATGACTGTTGACTTAGAAGAAAATGGTGACAGATGAAACTGATAAAAGAGGCAGTAAACATGAAAGGCCTGGAATGCATGTTTTGCCTTTGGCTCACAGTAATGAGTACCAACCAAAGAAAGGTTTGAAACCCAAGAGCAGGTATAAAAAAACCAAACATGCGGCACTATGAAAAATCAAGCAGGCCACAATGTAGAGGAGGTCTGAAGCAGGGCAAAGATTATGGTCAGGGAGACTAGTAAGGAGACCAGCAAGTACATAAGCAAAAGAAAAATCTGAATTAAGGCAGTAATGTAAGGTCAGAAAGAAGGAGGGGTAGATTCAAACTTCTGATTAAGTGGGTAACAGTACCACCAATCAGGAAAGGGAATTCAAAAAATACAAGACAGAACAAAAAACACAGGTCAGTTTTAGACAGGAGCGCATATTAAAAATAAATAAATATTTAGAGCAATGTTTGAATCACCTAAGAATCTTTTTAAACTGCAGATTCTGAAACATAAGGTTTGGAGTCAGGCCTGAGAGTCTGCATTTTTAACAAGCTTCCAGATTATGCCGACACTGCTGGTCCACCAAACACACCTTTGAGTACCAAGGAGTCAGAGAACTCACATCATCCTCTAAATTCACATCAACTTCTTTCAAGGAACTCAGGAACAGTTCCTCTTCTGTAGCACTATGGAAGGCTATCAACAAAACACTTGTACTTAAGTTTCATGAGATTGAGTCAGTCTTACAAGTATTCTTGACAGATATTCTGAAGCCTACAAAACCCCATCTTTACTAAGACAGGTCAAATTTTTCTCCCTTCTGTCTTTGGAAACACAAAACAATACCAGATTTAAAAGACATGTGAAAATAACTGATTTAAAACACCAAGCCCAGATATTTACACATAGGTATCATGCAAGAGAACTAGCTGGCAAACACACATCCTGTTAAAAAAATAATAAATTCAATAATTTCGATACTCACTTTCCTAGAAAGTGGATCATCAGCAAGTCTTCTCTCTTCCTCTCTACGACGTTCTCTTTCTTCAATTTCCAACTCCCTTTGGCGTTTTTTCCTTTCCACTTCTTCTAACTTCTTGACCCGCTCCTGATATTCTCGCAGCTCTTCCTCCCGTTTTGCTCGTTCAGCACGCTCTCTCTCTTCACGCTCTGTATAATTAATTAGGTTACTAACTATGCTTCCCACCTGCATCTTTCCCCTTGTGTTAGATCTACTTTTCTGGTATTAACAAGGGAGTACAGCATAGAAGTAAATTTTAAGAATTTAAAACGTTTGCAAACAGCTAACTGGCAGAATTATTCAAGAAGCCAAGTACTACGTCACTCAACATTAATAGTTTTGTAATGACATAAGAAAGCACTAGAATCCTTCCCCCGTTCCTGCACATCTGGGATTCCAGATATAGGATCATGTGACAGCCTTCATCTGGCCAGTTAGTCCTCAATAAGTATTAATACCTAAACAGAGTACGGTGATAAAAACAAAAAGATATATTAATTTTTAGGACAACAAAAAATATGTAGGAACAAGTTAGGAGAGAACGTAGCATCTTCACACATAAAAAACTGGGTTCCGAGAACTAGTTAACTGCAGTGCTAAGGGGCCAATTATCTTGATTCCTGTATTTTCTAAATAAGGTTGCTGAAAACTCGATCTAACACCAACCTTGCAGTACCATACCTCCAATCTTGGCCTACAGAGTTACCTTTTAGCATTTGTTCTTCTGCCCTCCTCTGTTCCTCCTCCTCTTTTTCTCTATAGTAAGTTATTCTGCGTTCTTCTTTGCGTTGCCTTTTACGTTCTTCCAAACGATTACGCCTTTCTTCTGCTAACCGCTCTTCAAACTGTTTAAGTTTTTCCTGCAATTAAATAGTTACCAAAATAAAATCAAAATTTTTCAAGAGCGGGCCAGCCCGGTGGCGCACTGGATAAGTGCGCCGCTTGGGAAGCGCAGCGGCGCTCCCGCCTGAGGGTTCGGATCCCACATACAGACCGGTTCCCACTCACTGGCTGAGCGAGGCGCGGGAGCAACGCCGAGGGTTGCGATCCCGTTGCCGGTCCCCGGTCTGGTACGGGGGCAACACTGAGGGTTGCGATCCGTTGCCGGACACGGAAAAAGACAAAAGACAAAAAAAAAAAAAATTTTTTTTTCAAGAGCAATGAGCTTTTAGGTTTACAAAAGACTTCCAAATTTCTTGGAACCAGAGAAAGCAAACTCCAAGTACAAAAACCAGAATTTCCATACAACTATTGAAACTTTATTAGCATGCCAAATTTTTAAAAATTCAAATTACTGATATTATCTACACTCAGTGGATTTATCTTATAAAATCAAATGATTAAATAACAACTTAAGGCTAAGACACTTCAATCAAGTGTTTTTTCATTACTGAATCAAACAGTAAACAAAAGCTTGGATCAAAAGAGACTATGCAGTCAACTAATTTTCACCTTTAGAAAAATCTGTTTAGATAGGTGACTATTTAGCTTACAAGATATTTTCCAAAAATTTGTTAAAATGTTATCTGAATGACCATTATATATGTTAACTCAAGACAGAACATACCACTGTGTTAAAAGAGAATCCTTAAGGCAAAACTTAAAAGCTCATGAATAAACTTTTCCCTAAAACCAATAAGCTCACCTCATAAACAGACTGCCGTGCAGCTTTGAGTCGCATTACAAATAAATCTCTGTCTTCCAGCATTCGTGACATACGATTCTTATGTTCAAGAGCTTTTTCACGTTCTAGCTGCATAGTAGTAATCTGAAAGTACATAATATACAGTTAAATTTCAAATAATTTATTTGATTACTAATTTACCCAAATTACTGACAGATATTCTTAAAAAATTATAAACAGCACACGAAGTGCAAGGGTAACTATCTTCCATGCCAACAGATCTCAGGAAGGAAATTAGGGACAAGAAGTGGATAAAGTAATCCCTGGGCATCTATAAATGAGTTTCTATTTAGCCCCATGGTACTATAAATTTCCATAAAGAAAAAACTATAATGTACATGGTAAAACAAAATAATACCACATGGTAATAAGCACTATGGTTTAATTTTTAAAAGCATTTCCCTACTTAAAAACATCTGGAGGTTAAGGTAGGATGATATTAAGGCTTTTTATTTTGTGCCCTAAATGAAAAAACAGAAGGGTTCAGGTTCATTCCAATTATTTCATTTGGTCTACAGCACTTTTCTTTCCCTAGTTAATTTCAAATGTTTACATATTAAGAGAGTTATCATAAAATTCCAACTTAGTTCCTTAAAAAACTGGAAGAAGTTGCAACACTAGGCCCATAATCTCCAGATGACAACAATCAGATGGAACCAAGAGGAGGTTGCATTCTCCTTGCTGTGATCCCAGAAGAGGTATGCCACTGCTTATGGCTACTTTTTCTTTTTTTTTTTTTTAACCACAATCAGTTCATTCATTTATTGGTCCTACAAACATTTGTATCATCAGGTGAATATAATATAGACTAATAAAATTATAGAATGAGCTGTTTAGTCACAAAGACCACATACTACATGGTTCCGTTTATATGAAATGTCCAAAACAGGAAAATCTAGAGACAGAAAACAGATTAGTGGTTGACTAAGGCTCAAGTGTAGAGGAAGAAATGGGGAGTGACTGCTAATGGGTACAGATTTTCTTTTTTGGCTGTGTTCTAAAATTAGATTGTGGCAAAGTTTGCACAATTCTGTAAATACTCTAAAAATCATGAGCTGTATACACATGCCATACAATTCACCCATTTAAAGTGTACATAAAAATTTTTTTTTAGGGGGCTGGCCCGGTTGCACACTGGATAGTGCGCCGCTTGGGAAGCGTGGCGGCACTCCCGCCCAAGGGTTCGGATCCCACATACAGACCGGTTCCCGCTCACTGGCTGAGCGAGGCGCGGGAGCAACACCGAGGTTTGCGATCCCGTTGCCGGTCCCCGGTCCGGTACGGGGGCAACACTGAGGGTTGCGATCCGTTGCCGGACACGGAAAAAAGACAAAAAGACAAAAAAAAAAAAAATAATAAAAATGTTTTTTTTTTTAAATGGGCTTTTCAGCTGTCCTCTGTTTTACAAGTTTCATTTTTAATTTCTAACGTGAAAATGTCTTTCTACCATTCTAAGCACTGTTTCTAGCAAAATACAAAAATTAATTTTGAAACTCTGGTCCCACTGTTGGCAGAGGATTCAATTATAGTTTACAGCCTAAAACATTACAACTACATGGAAAACTTACTCTTTCTTCTTCTTGTTGTTCCCACAGATCCATGTCTTTAATTCTCTGTTCCTCATAAGCACTCTTTATCAATGGAATTTCTTCCAGACGTTTAGCTCTTTCAAAATAGTCAATCTGAATGAAATGAAAACAAATGTAGCTTTTTAGAAAATCTTTTTACTTGGTATACTAAAAGTTTACTAGTCCTTTCATTTACCTTCTTTTCTTGATTCTTTAGGCGTTCTTGAAGTTCCTTCTTTTCCTTCTCCAGTTGTTCAACCTGTTTAGCCATGATAAAATCTGGATCCAATTCTTCAAGGTCCTGAGAGGTAATACAAATGCAACAATATTAATAAGAATATAAAAGAAATGCCTAACAGTCAAACTAGCTCACTGCTTTCCAGAATCAAATCCTAAATTTTTACAATGGGTATTATTCAGGAAATGTAAAAATATTGTACGATCACCTTATTTCTATACTTGAATGTAGAGAAAAAAATATATACATGATTTTACCACGTATTTCTCACTCCTCCAGTCTACATCTACCCAAACTTTACTACTGTGATGAATATACAGTGGTTAAAAACTGTACAGGACAATGGGCCGGCCCGGTGGCGCATTGCTACAGTGCGCCACTTGGGAGCGCAGCGGCGCTCCCGCCAAGGGTTCGGATCTCACATAAAGACCGGTTCCCGCTCACTGGCTGAGCGAGGGGAGGGCGCGGCACCGAGGGTTGCGATCCCGTTGCCGGTCCCGGCCCAGTACGGGCGCGACACGGAGGGTTGCGATCCGTTGCCGGACACGAAATAAGACAAAAAGGAAAAAAAAAAACTGTACAGGACAATTAAAAATGCTTTTTCTCAGATTTAGTCACTGAACCAGATGTGCCAAAATGTGTGAAATGATTTTTGTCTGAAGGAGACTGGCAGCATTACTATTTATAGTTATACTGCTAATTAACCTTCAAATATTTGTATAGCACAGAAAAAATAACACTGCTCACACATACTAAAGAAAGCAGGTCGATGAAATGTGCAGAAGTACTGAATCAGGCGGCTGGTTAGCTCAGCTGGTTAGAGCACAGCCTTATAACACCAAGGCCATGGGTTCAGATCCCCATTCCAGCCAGCCACCAAAAAAAAAAAAAAGAAAAGAAAAGAAATACTGAAGCTAACATATAATAAAAGCCCCCCTTCTCTAAATGAAACAAATAGACACCAAATCAGGAGCATTTAAGCCATTATAAAACATAATATTCAAACTTACTCAAGAAGTTGGACTAAAATACAAGTATACCTCAGAGATATTGTGGGTTCAGTTCCAGACCACTGCAACAAAGCAAGTCACACAATTTTCTGGTTTCCCAGTGAATATATGTTATGTTTATACTAGTCTATTAAGTGTGCAATTGCATTGTCTAAAAAAAAACAATGTGAAAGGAAGCTATGACCTTATTTTAAAAACACCTTATTGCTAAAATGATGCTAACAATCACCTGAGCCTTTAGTGAGTCATAATCTTTTTGCTGATGGAGGGTCTTGCCTTGATGTTGATGGGTACTGACTAATAGGGGTGGTGGTTGCTGAAGGTGGGGGTGGCTGTGACATTTTTTTAAGATAACACAACAATGAAGTTTGCCGCTTCAATTGACTCTTTCACAAAAGATTTCTCTGTAGCATGAAACACTATTAGTATATTATTACATAATATGCTATTACCCACAATAGAACTTCTTTCAAAATTGGAGTCAATCCTGTCAAATCCTGTTGCTGCTTTATCAATTAAGTTTATGTAATCTTCTAAATCCTTTGTTGTCACTTCAATAATGTTCACATCACCTTCACCAGGACTAGATTCCTAGATTCCATCTCAAGAAATCACTTCCTCCGCTCACCCATAAACAGCAATTCCTCATCCGTTCAAGTTTTACCATGAGATTGCAGCAGTTCAGTCACATCTTCAAGCTCCACTTCTAATTCTAGTTCTCTTGCTAGTTCCACCACATCTGCAGTTACTTCTTCCAATGAAGTTTGAACCCCTCAAAGTCATCCATGAGGGTTAAGATCAACTTTTCCAAACTCCTATTAATGTTGATATTTTGATCTCCTCCCCATGCATCACAAATGTTCTTAAGGGTATCTAGAAAGGTGAATCCTTTCCAGAAGGTTTTCCATTTACTTTGCCCAGATTCATCGGACGAATCACTATCTATGGCAGCTATAGCCTTTATAAAATGTAGTTTTTAAATAATAAGACTTGAAAGTAAGTCTGGAAAGTCAAAATTACTCCTTGATCCACGGGCTACAAAACAGATGTTTTGTCAGCAGGCCTGAAAACAACATCAATCTCCTCGTACATCTCCATCAGAGCTCTTGACTGACCAGGTACATTATTAATGAACAGTAATATTTTGAAAATAATCTTTTTTTCTTAGCAGTAAGTCTCAAAAGTGAGCTTAAAATATTCAGCAAACCATGCTGTGAACAGATGTGCTGTCATCCAGGCTTCGTTTTCCCATTTATAGAGCACAGGCAGAGTAGATTTAGCATAATTCTTAAGGACCCTAGGATTTTCAGAATACTAAATGAACACTGGCTTCAACGTAAAGTCACCAGCTGCATTAGTCCCTAACAAAGTGAGCCTGTCCTTAGAAGCCAGGTATTAACTTCTCTCTAGCTAAAAAAGTCCTAGATAGCTTCATCTTCTTCCAGTATAAGGCTGCTCTGTCTAAACACAGAATCTTGTTTAGTGCGACCACCTTCATCAGATCTTAGCTCCTCCATCTTCTGAATAACCTGCTGCAGCTTCTACAGCAGCACGGGCTGCTTCACCTTGCACTTTTGTGTTATGAAAACAGCTTCTTTCCTTAAACCTCATGAATCAGAGGCATGAAGCAAAGGCTAGCTTTCAAACTTTTCTTCTGTAGCTTCCCCACCTCTCAATCTTCACAGAACTGGAGAGAGCTTGGGCCCTACTCTGAATTAGGCTTTGGCTTAAGGGAATGTTGTGGCTGGTTTAATTTCCTATTCAGACCACTATAAACCTTCTCCCTATCAGCAATAAGCCTGTTTCACTTCCTTACACTCATGTGTTTGCTGCTTTTAATTTCCTTCAAGGTTTTCTTTGCATTTGCAACTTGGTTAACTGGAGCAAGAGGCCTAGTTTTTGGGTCTATCTTGGTTTTCAACGTGCCTTTCTCACTAAACTTAATCATTTCTAGCTTTTGATTTAAAGTGAGATATTTGATTTAAAGTTAAATATTTCTTTCCCTTGAACACTTCGGGGCCACTGTAGGGTTATTAATTGGCCTAATTTCAGAACTGTTGTGTCTCAGGGAATAGAGACAGGGAAACAGCCAGCTGGTAGAGCAGTCAGAACACACACAACATTTATCGATTAAGCTCACCATCTTATGTTAAGTGCGGTTTGTGGCACCCCAAAACAATTAAAATAGTAACATCACAGAGATTACCATAACAGATGTAATAATGGAAAAGACTGAAATGTTGTGAGAATTACCAAAATGTGACAGAGACACAAAATGAGCACATGCTATTAGAAAAGCGGCACTGCTGACAGACTTGGTGCAGGGTTGCTACAAAACTTCAATTTGTAAGAAATGCAGTATCTGCAAAGTGCAATAAAACAAGGTGTGCTAGGGCCTGCCCGTGGCTCATTCGGGAGAGTGCAGTGCTGATAACACCAAGGCCATGGGTTTGGATCCTATAAAGGGATGGCCGGTTAGCTCAATGATTAAGTGTGGTGCTGACAAAACCAAGCCAAGGGTTAAGATCCCCTTACTGATCATCTTTAAAAAAAAAAAAAAAAAAAAAAAAAGGTATGCTACTATGTCAAAACTTAGTAAAACCTAGTGTTAGCAGAAGGGGAAAAGGCAGTCTTGTTCACTATTGGTAGTAGGGTCTATTAATCGCATCTTCTGTGGATCTTTTAAAGCTATAAATGTGTAAATTCTATGACTAATTCCACTTCTTATGCTACAGAAACTCACGGCAAGTATGCAAAGATACACGTATGAAAGATGTTCAATGGTACAACATTTCCTAATAATAAAAAAAAAATACGTAGGTTTCAACAAATAGTGTGAATGAATAAACCATAATACCTATAGAGTATAAAAAACAATGTAGGCATTAAAAGGATAAGGTAGCCCTACATTACTAACATAGGAAAACACATAGATATAAACACATAAAGATTCAGCAAAAAAGATAAAAGCAGTCATGAAACACGTACGCAATTTTGTTTTTCAAATCAATAAATAAGACTAATTCTGGCATGGGTAGAATTTGGGGAAGCTTTCACTTCCTACGCAGTTTTAAAATTTTTCTAGTTGGGCCGGCCCGGTGGCACACTGCTACAGTGCGCTGCTTGGGAACGCGGCGGCGCTCCCGCCGAGGGTTCGGA
>NW_007728859.1:198307-213939 GCF_000696425.1 Galeopterus variegatus | reverse complement strand
ACTGGCTGAGCGAGGTATGGGCGCAGCACCAAGGGTTGCGATCCCATTGCTGGTCCCGGTCCGGTATGGGCGTGACACTGAGGGTTGCGATCCGTTGCCAGACACGAAAAAAGACAAAAAGGAAAAAAAAAAAATTTCTAGTCTTTGGTTTTGTGCTCAAAACATACAATCAAAGGGGAGAATTCCAGTTCTCTCATAAATTATTCATTTTTATTTTTACCTGCTGCAGAAGGCGGAGTATGGTGTTGTTTTGCAGTTGTGGCACATACTGTTGCAACTCTGGTTCCTTTTCAGGTTGTTCCCTTACCCAATTTAAAACCTATAAAATCCATTAAATTGAAAAAGAATTATACTTTCTACGTAACAGATATTAAAACGTGAAACTCTTTCAGTTTTTTCAATATACAAAAACATCACACAATGCAAACAAATACAAAATGTTCCATGAAGCTGTTGATATTTGTCTGAAGGTGACTGACAGCAATGGCTAAATTAGTCATGCTGCTAATTTACCTCCAAAGGTTTGTTTAGCACATCAGAAATACCTTTTCTCTTAATATAAAGAAAAAAGACAATGAAATGTGCACCAAATTCAAACACAAAGGACAATATTTCTCTCTTAACAAACATATCAAATATAAATACAACCCAAAGTGGCAATAAAGCCAGCTACATGGAATATAACCAAAAGTTAAATACAAAGGCTTACCTTTGTGACTCTCTCGCAGAGTTTTAGTGGATTAAATTCTACTTCCAGCCAGTTGTAAAGGTCTTTCACTTCTGGGACAACATATTGTAGTACGTTAAATCTGACCTATGGTAAGCAAAACAAAAGGTATAACTGCTAAAGAAAATTTGCCAATTGAGTGTCTCTAAACAATAAATTAAAACTACAGGATTGAAAATCTGAAAGACAAAAGATGTCTAGCCTCAACCCCCTTTAAATTTACCAAAGAGAAATCCTAAGTACTACGCTGTTGAGTCTCTTGCCCTATATTATGCACCTACCTATAGGGAAAAGCCCCACAAGAACTTAAAAAAGAAATAAGAACTGTAAATCAACACAATCAATAATGATATTTACATAACAAAGTCAAGGGTTTGGATCCCCATACCAGCTGGCCACCAAAAAAAAAAGATATTTATATAGACAATTACTGTGGATAATAAATTACATAGACTAATTTATTATCAATAACAAGTAAAATACTAAAGCTTATAATAACTTTACTTTTATATTAATTGTCACACAAAAATCATCACGTCAGCACTATTTCTAATAGCCCCGAACTGGAAAAAACTGGAAAATGCCCATCAACAGGACACTGATACATTCATATAATAAACAGAAATGGTCAAAAGAGAACAGCTACATAGAACAAATGAATAAACCTCACAAACAATTATGAAAAGAATTTCACTTATTATTACATTTGTATGAACTTTAAATTTTATATAAAATGCCCAAATAGGCAAAACCAATTTGTGGTGTTATAAGGCAGGACAGTGGCTACTCTCGGGAGTATGGGAAAGAGGTGACTGCAAAGAATATTTTGAGAACTGACCCAATTACTCTTATGATTTATACTTTTTTTAATGTTATACTTTAATGTTTCTAATTATATTTGAATAGAACTCAACTTCCTATCACAATAATGATGCCAATTGCATAAACTTTCTTATAACAGCAGACAAGAGTATCATAATTTTACAAAGCCAAAAGCTGCCTTTTACCAAATCCTATCTAACCTACCTACGTTTCCACCCTGGAATACGTCACAGGTTCGGAACTGCTAACCCAAGGACAGAGTAACTGCTGGGACAGAGCAAAACTTGAAAACACAGGAGTGTGTACCATACAGACTGGGTCACAAGACTGAGGCAAATGCTGGCAGATCCCATCCCCAAACGAAGAGGATGTCCACATAATTGAGTACTCTCGTCTAAGTTTAACTCCAGTAAAAAACGGGTACATGGGCCGGCCCGTGGCTCACTCGGGAGAGTGCGGTGCTGATAACACCAAGGCCCCGCCATATAGGGATGGCCAGTTAGCTCATTGGGTGAGCATGGTGCTGACAACACCAAGCCAAGGGTTAAGATCCCCTTACCAGTCATCTTTAAAAAAAAAAATAAAAACAGGTACATGACTGTTGTCCTAAAACATCTGAATATGAGCCACTGTAAGGGTCCTTATATCTTTATTGCAATAAGATGTGCTATTAGCATCCAAATAAAATTCCCCCAGCTCTAATTTCATTCCTATCAAGAAAGTATTTTAGATTCTCCATTTAGTCCCCCCTCCAAATAGGGAACTATGATAGGTTATCATAATCTACTGTTAAATTTCTTACTAAAGTTAACTGGCTTTCTGATTTAAAAACCGTCCTCTTATAAACTTCATTAATTTGAGACTTTTCCTGAGATAACGGAATCATTCTCACGGTCTCACAAATTTAGTTATGAGCCCGAAGCTCAGGTCTGGACCCCAGACATATAGCGAAATTTATAAATGCCTCAGCAGTCAGCTAATCTATTCTCACCTGACAACAACCAGTACTTTCTCTTAAACTTCTATACTTTTTTTTTTGTCATTTTTCGTGACCGGTAACGGGACCGCAACCCTCAGTGTTGCGCCTGCACCGCGCCCAACCAGTGAGCGGACCGGTCCCTACATGAGATCCGAACCCTCGGCGGGAGCGCCCCCACACTCTACTGAGTGCGCCGCTGGGCCGGCCCAACTTCTATACTTTCTATGGGCACAATGAGGGCTCAAACATGGCTGCTAGTCCAATGCTCCCCATCACTTATCCCTGACTCAGCATAAGAAACCACCTTTGGGCCGGCCCGGTGGCACACTGCTACAGTGCGCCGCTTGAGAGCGCGGCGGCGCTCCTGCCGAGGGTTTGGATCCCACATACAGACCGGCCACTCACTGGCTGAGTGAGGTGCAGGCGCGACACCGAGGGTTGCGATCCGTTGCCGGTCACGAAAAAAAAAAAGACAAAAAGGAAAAAAAAAAAAAAGAAAGAAAGAAACCACCTTTAATATCAACATGTGACGTGTAGAGGCATGACCTCAAAAGATATGGCTTATACTTTAAGCACATTTCTTAGGCTTCAAAAAAAATTTTTTTTAATGTATTTGCTTATAAAATATCTTCCTAAAGACACTGCTGTTGTTTTGTGACATCTAATCCTATTTCGATCCCGCAGAAAATTTGTCCGAGACAAAGCTGAACTTTTTGAGCAGTGGTAGTGGACTAAAACATACACACAAAGCATACAAAGTAAAGAAATATTCTTTTATAGAATAAGCTCTTTTCAAAAGTTGACTACAAAGGGAAGCTATATCACTGCTAAAACAGATAAATACATCACAAGAGAAAAATGCTGCTATCTAATAAGCTTAATAGTCCTTACCTAAATCAACTGACTCTTCCAGAAAATTAAGGCCTTTTATCTGGGTTTTACCAGAGTGACTATATAGGTGGTTCCACAGAATACATTTTCACAATGTCTAGGACAGCCTGACTTGTCATTATCCTTTTGGTATTTCTTTAATTGTTCTATTCACAAATCAGGGACTATTAACTGTTTAGATTCCATTTTTTGCAAACATACAGTCAAGTTGATTTTTCCTTAATAGATTTCTCTAGCGCTTGTCCCTCTTCTTCTTAACCCAAAGCAATTTGCTGGAGGGGATTACTGCAATATCACTAAGTCAGACCACTGTGAATGAGAATCCCTAGAATCTAAACTCGCCTGGAATAAAATTCCATCTTAAGTATCACTTGCCAAGCACATAATAGGCATTTGACAGATTTCCACTGAATCTGAAGTTTCCATCATGAGTAACACTGTAAAGATACACAAATCTTAGGCTTGACACTCCGAAATTAATGTAGTATATCTGGTAGGTAAAACCTAGAAATCTGCATTTTAAAAAGTATTTCACACAGAATTTCATTGCAAGAACCACCACTTTAATAACATAAAATAAAAGCTTAAAAGAGAAAAAAGTTGGAAACGTTTTAGTTTTCCAAAATCAAACCTAAATCTACCCCACCTTCTCTCCTACTCTCATCATCTCACCTACATCAGCTTGATTAGTCTTCCTACAGCCCCCCGAAATAAGCCATGAATCTTCTTGCCAATCGTTACTTTTTCTCTTACTGAGTGGTTCACAGTATTTCTCAGTGCCAGTCCAAGTCCTGCTACAGCAAGGCTCCCACCAATTTAACCCCAGCTCACCCAGGAATCACCTCAACTGAACAAAGTGCTGATTTACACCAGTGGTTCCCTGTCCATGCATCAAAATCCCCTAGCAATGAATCAGAACTCCCAGTATTTAATCATGAATTATTAAACCTGATCACAAAGTTTTCTATCCAAAGCTACAAAACTACTGAAACTTATACTAACCATATCATTAATAAGGCCAATTCGCGTTGGTGGGGCTTGAAGACCTAGTAGTGTTGCAAGGCGACGTTGTTTTTCAACTATAATGCCATCCATATCCAGAAGTCGAGCAATATCAGTACGCTCAGGAGTAATAGGGATGGAAAGGGTGGCCAAAAGGACTCTAGTAGACATTCTGAGGAGAACAAAATTAAATCTAAGTTTGCAAGTGTTACCTGAAGCAGAAATCATCTGGTAAGATATGCCAGTGACAGAATACATACATCATCATAGTGAACTATATTCATAAATATTATTCTATCACAGATGGCATTAATCTGTGCTTAAGTGAATACCTGGAGAATCAGAACTTCATCACCCACTTACTATTGTCAATGTTTTCTAACTACAGAAAAAGATTTTGGTTAGATAGCAGAAAAGACACATTCATGGTCCCCACACTTCCTCACAAAAATAATTAGGGCAGCTTTAAAAACTAAAGAAATAAGTGGAAATAAGGGAAGAAAAATTACAAGTACCATATGCAAACACATTTTGGGGAGCGGTGGAGTGGGAGAGGGGCACAAGGTGAAAAGCTAAATTTTCACTTCCCTGAAACACAAGAGGGAAATCAGGCTGAATTCAGAAAACTATGGAATGCTAAGGATTGTGGGCTCTGGAGCCCCGGAGCTGAGGGCTAGAATCTCAGTGTCACCATTTGCAAGACTGTGACCTTAAGATACTTAATTTTCTGAGTCTAAGGCTGTTGTGAAGATTAAACCTAATAATGTACATACAGCTAAATAGCCTAATGCTCATTATTATTATAGTACTCTTTGAAGGAACAGTGTTAAGTATCTTGAAGGAAAATACATTTTTTTCTTGTATCGAACAGACGTGGATTACATAAGAGACCAGGGAATGACATAATGGACACTGTCCTCAAGAGTTTCAAAGAAAATATACCAGCAGAATTCATTGAGTCGGTTCTATGTATCACTGTAAAACTATAAGAAAAACAATTTGGTGCACATAATTCTACTGGAAGCCAAAATAATATTGTCTACCAATACAAGAAAAAAACCGACATGTGAGTTGCCTTAGTCCAGCTGAAATGTATTTTTGAAACACGACTGAAAGAAAACAAGCAATATACATAATGTTAAAAAAGTAAAATGGGGCTGGTTGGTTAGCTCCGTTCGTTAGAGCACGGCCGTATAACACCAGGGCCATGAGTTCAGATTCCCATACCTGCCAGAGGCCAAAAAATTAAATAAGTAAGTTAAATGGTCTATAGGTTGTTGGGTCATGTGTGTGTAACCCAAATATTCTACAGTTAATAATTTATACATGAAAAAAATTATTTGATAGAAGTACATCTCGTTTTATTTGTTCCAAAAATAGACATTAACACAGTCATCTTCTTAACCAATTTTCTCAACCGGGCTTTTGGTGGAGTTGGTTATCAGACAAAAGACACTACACCAAAGACCAAAAACACAGTCAAAGAACAATATCTGGAGACATTTTTGGTAGTCACAACCGGGGGGCTGCTACTGGTATATAATATGTAGAGGCTAGGAATGCTAAAACATCCTACAATACAGAGGACAGTGCCCCACAACAAAGAACTGTCCAACCCAAAATGTGACGAGTACAGAGGCTATGAAACCCTGACCTAGACAGAACATACTACTACTATGCCATTTGGTAGAAGATATGGTTCACAATCTCAACACTATCCACCCATAACATCCTTACCTTTGCATCTCATCTTGTGTAAGATTCTTCCTCATTTCTCTAGACAAGTGATAAAGACGGTGGAGTGTAGATGCATGAAAAAGAGCATTTCCAGATTTCCAAAACACAGTTGAGACTTTGTTATAGTAATTTGCCATTAACTGAGGTTTAGGTGGTTTTTTAGACAAGGAGAATAGCCCATGAATATCTTCCACGGCTTTGAATGCTTCCTAAAAAAAATTAGCAGTATAAATTACAGGCATTGCACTCTAATACAAAAAAATCTAATTCAAATCATTCTATGAAACCTGAAACACAGAACACAAAAATAAAAGCAGCAGATAAAATGTCTTCATGTGTTGTTCTTTTTATTCATCTATAATTTAATACCTGATATGTTTAAGAAAACAACCATAATTACAAAAACACTAACTCCTTAAATTTTTTAAAATTCTTTAGGAAATACCGTAAAGTAGATAGAGCACACTAAAAAAGAAGACATTTGCATATTATCATACCACTTGGGAGAATACAAAGAAAAAACTTGGAAATGATGTAAAACAGAATAAACAGATGATTTCTGAGTGCTGAGATAATGGGTGAATATGTTCCTTTAACTTAATCCATTTTTTCTATAATAACCATTTTTGTCTTCTATAGATAGTATTTAAGATGGGTTTCCCTACGGAAAAGGAAAATATTATGGGGTGAGAACAAAAAATCAAATCACATTTTCACTTGGCCTTAAAAACTCCCGGTTTTTAGTTTCTTCCTCTGTAATTTCAATTAGATATATTTTGTTAAATACATAAAGGCCTTCAAGTTTTACGGTTACAAAATCATGTCAAAATGTCTTTGAGGATTCTTATGGAAAAAGGCCAGGTAGAGGACGAGCTTCCCACCACCGCTGAGATCTCCAATGTATGGTATTCACCACACAAAATTATTAAGCTAACGCAGCACCAAGAAACCTAGGAAATAGTCTAGTGCACACTTCTACAACTATCTGTAGTAAAGGACAAGTTTATTTTATTATCAAAGTAAACAGACACAAAATTATAATGAAATTGCTATAAAAAAAATTGTAAATGTTTTTTGCCTCTACTTACTTCACCATGGACTAAACCATTCACAGACTGACACCAGTCATGGAACCACACTTTGAGCAGCAATAAAGACATACCGTTTTAAATTAATAAAGGGACACGAAAATCAACTACACTGTATATTGATAAATTAAAATAAAATAAAATAAAAAATAAAAACATACGTTTTATTCGGAAAGAAACCAGGTCTGAAAGAAATTACGTGATCTGGCCTAGATTTCACAGACAGCAACTAGAACCAAAATATTCTGAGATTTCCTATCTAGAACTCTCCCTATTCCATCAGACAATCTTAAATTCCTCACCTTATCTATTGAAATTAACCAAAACATACTAAGATGAAGATACTCATTATTAGTGAAAAAAAGTAATAGGCCATTATTACCAGAAAGAAAAGCTAATAATTCACACATACCTGCCATAATTCCATGCTGATAGCACTGTCCAACTGAACAAGCCTGGTTTCCAAATGCATGGACTGGCTCTCTGGATTATTAAGATTGATTGCTGTACTTTGGTTATGGTGGCGCTGAATCTGCGATAAGTGCATTCTCAAATTGTCACACAGTTTACGGAACTCAGCCTTACGGGTATATTGGAGGCAGAATTTGAAAGCTATAAGCATAATTATAAAATATATTAGGTACTTCCTACTGTCAACTTAAATATCTGAATAGATTTTATTTCACATATTAAGATCAGTTATTTAAACAAGATTCACAAACTCATCAGTCTTTGAATGTAAGCGTCATAACTCATTTCATGTGTCCTGACTACCTCTTTGACTGAACCGTGACAAAATCAAAGATGATGCAGTCATCACGTCTGGCCTAAAACCAAAATATATTCTGGTACATAAATGAGAAACTATTGGAACTTAGATCTAGGAAAGACTTACATTTCAAAGATCTATCACTCCAAATCCTAAGAGTAAAAAATTCTAGCCTGAAATACAATGAACTTTGACACCTAACTTACATAGAAAGCAACATGCTTTTGTACTAATTAAAACTATGTAATAAAATTGGAGGCTTACAGTAACCTAATTTCAACTGTGTACATAGATGTATATATGCACTACTTGCTCCATCATTAAAGAACACGGTAATTTTCTAATGTCATACATGCAATACTTTAATAATTTTTAGAATATCTTTGTCCTCAAAAAATATATAGTATTTCTATTTCAACAGGCTTTTAAAAAAGGGATACAGTTTAACTTCACATTAATATTTATGTCAAGTTACAAAAAAGTCCAAGTTTACTTCTATTAAGTGAAAATACACATATGCTAGCCATGTAAGCAAAACAGAACACAGGTTCCAATATTCCTAGTAAAACATTCTTAGTCACAAAGTCACTCAACACTCGAATAAGCAAATGCCAATCATCCCTGTAAGACTGACAACACAAGCTATACCTAGAGCAAAGAAGAAAAAAGCCACAAGCCACTCTCCACTAAGTTACCCAGTCACATACAGATAAAAGGTTACATTACCGCAGGAAAGAGTATCAAGTGACAGAGAAAGAGAGAAGATACTTTCAATACAGGCCTTCACAGATTAAAAGTGCATGCAGAACAACTGCATATTTATTAAGATGATCCTTAGTCATCAAGAAGGCTTAATTCTATATTCAGTGATGTTGTTTAAGAAAAAAAAAACATATTTTTCATGGAATCCTTTAAAAACATAGATCTTAAAGAGATCTTAAAAACCCAGTGCACAGCTAAGGAACCTTCTAAGGAATATGCAACAAGGTGCCAAAAGTAGAACTCAAGTTTACCAGACAGCAATGAAAAAGTTTATTATTTTCAGTCACCTAGGGAATTCCAAAATGATTTTAAAAGGTCTTTGAGACATCAATGGGATACATTTCATAAGGAACTATCTTTAACTAGTACAACAAATTTCTTATTCAGTCATTAATACTCAAATGAATGCCAATCGGGGCCGGCCCGTGGCTCACTCGGGAGAGTGCGGTGCTGATAACACCAAGGCCCCGGGTTCGGATCCCATATAGGGATGGCCGGTTTGCTCACTGGCTGAGCGTGGTGCTGACAACACCAAGTCAAGGGTTAAGATCCCCTTACCGGTCATCTTATAAAAAAAAAAAAAAAAAAGTGAATGCCAATCATATTTCAATAAGGGTAAAAACTAGTTAAGTACAATGGAGAAAAGGAAGTTAATCTTCTGAAAAATCTATTCTTAAGTCAACTTTTCAAATCAATTTACTCAGATTTCATGTTCTCATCTTACCTTGTTGGGCAATATCATGGTAGAGGCGCTCTACTCTAGAATTGTTTCGAAGTAGGTCCAAACACTGTCTATATGATTCCCAAAGGAATTTAACCCACGGAGTTAAAAGTAATCTGTCAGTACGATCCTGAGTGTCTTCACCACTTACAGCACTTAGGAGAACACTACAGAGAAAGAAAAATGTTGAAAACAATTTTAGACATGGTTTCCTACTTTGCCATGTGATTAAAAAAAACAAACCCAACAATGATCATCATAAAATAGTGCAAGTTCTTCCAACAACTTTGTACACAACGTAAGGTTTTCACTGTCTACTAACAATTCCCAATCTGTATTACAACGATTTAAATTAATATATGCCCTTCTATTTTAAGACTGTAATTTTCCATTTTTATGCATTTTGAATATTACTTACATAATTTTTTTGGTTACCATACACTTAGAACTTCAAAGATATGCATTCTTTCTGATAAACATCTACATTAAATGGGAATGATGGAGACCCAGGTGAAGAAAAATGTTGAGTTAACTATGAAAAGATTTACTAGAGTTTAACCACATACCTCTCAGGAGTCTGGATATTATCTAGGTCTTCTATGTCCAGGACCATCTGCTGGGATTCTTCTTTAGCAGCTTCAGTTTTTTCCTCTGCCAGTTTCAAATACGCCCTAACAACGTCCTCCAGAGATTTGATGTTTACCTAACCGTCCCACCAAAAAAAAAAAAAATCCGAACTTAAACTGTTTCTTCCAATGAACCATAAAATGTTCAAAAAGCAAATTTTAAGAGATATAAAATATGTTAACTCTGAAAAGTAAACTCTTCTGCAAATTACTAAAAGTACTTATTAAAGATATAAAATCCAGTTCTGGTTGTACCTGTTGACATATGTTCTTATACTGGTATAATCCTTCCTTAGCCAAGTGGCTCTTGCGAAGATCCACGCAAAGTTCCAAATATTTCAACATAATTGGCTCGTGTATCTTTTGCCATGTTCTATGTTTCTTACTTTTCATAACATCATAAAGAACATCAAGAGCAGGTTGCTTTTTGCCAACCTCAAGAAATTCTGAAAAAGTAATTCAGGAAAATTAAAATCAGGTATGCATACTACACAAAAGTTCAAACCTTGCTTTTTCAACAAGCTGTTTTAATTTAATCCACGACCACCTTTTTTAAGATCACGTTATTTTTGACTTCTAAAGCTATGCCGTAATTATCCAAGGTAAAACAATGAAAAGACTGTTTGAGCATCTCTAATCTGAAAAACTGAAATCCGAAATGCTCCAAAAACTTTTAAGCTCTGACATGATGCTTCAAGTGGAAAAGTCCACACCTGACCATGTGTGATAGGTTGCAATTAAAATGCAGGTGCATAACACAGTTTATTCAGTGTCCCCAAGGGAAAAGACCTTCCCAATCCCCTTCAGCTGCAATATATCTTTTCCATGTATGCCTGCACACTTTTGCTTTCTGATGGTTTGATATACACAAACTTTGTGTCATCTGCAAAATTATCAAAAGTATTACATAAAATTACCTTCAGGATATGTATACAAGGTATACATGAAACACAAATGAATTTTGTGTTTAGACTTGGGTCTCATCCCCCAAGATACCTATGTATATGCAATTTTTCCAAAATCCACAAAAATCTGAAATTCAAAACTCTTCTGGTCCCAATCATTTTAGATAAGGAATACTCAACCTGTATCTCAAAATATGGTCTACAGGTAAAACTGAATTTCATTCAATTCCATTGTGATTTATTAAAAGTTCCAGAAATCGAAAACATGAGGGAAAAAATCTCCCCCTTGCAAACACAGCAAAGTTCAAGTATGACTTCACAGTCACACTGATCAGGCTGATGAAATTTCTGCCAGTTCATGCTACCACTAAAGGCAAAAGAACATATTAGATTGCCTTTGCTCCTTTAAGACCAGGTAACTATAAAGTGGGTCTATTTCTGGGCTTTCTATTCTGATTATCCTCTGTTAATCAATATGTCTAGTCTTTTGGCAATACTACACTGTCTTGATTGCTATACCCTTATAGTAAAGTCTAGAAATGAGACAGTGTGTGCTCCAACTTTGTTCTTCTTTCAGTGTTGTATTAGTTATACTAGCTCTCTTGCCTTTCTGTATAAACTTTATAATCAACTTGAAAATCTACAAAATAATTTGCTGGGATTTTGATTGGGACTGCAATGAATCCACAAGTTTGGAAGAACTGAAGATACTGAGTTTTCCAATCCATGAACAGAGAATCTCTCCACTTATTTACCCCAGTCTAAATATGAGAAAAACATTAAGACAAATCCCAACTGAAAGATGCTATGCTTTGAATATTGGTGTACCTCCAAAATTCATACTGAAACTTGATTTACCATTGAAACTGGTTAAACTCAATTTTTTTCCCCATGGCTGGCCAATACAGGAATCCACACCCAACTGAGATATCCAGTCAGCCCTAAGTTCAATTTAATATTCAAAAATTGCCAAATTTCACACACACACACACACACAAAAAAAAAATCTTCCCACTGCCCATTTGAAAAACAATTTGTGGGAACTATAACACTATAAAAATGTCTTAAGACACTACATCTCCCTTTTTTAAATCATTATTTTCCTCCTAAGGAAAAAAAATTGGACAAAATTTTTTTTCTTTTATTTTCTTTTTTTTAAAAGATGACCGGTAAGGGGATCTTAACCCTTGACTTGGTGTTGTCAGCACCACGCTCACCCAGTGAGCAAACCGGCCATCCCTATATGGGATCCGAACCCGTGGCCTTGGTGTTATCAGCACCACACTCTCCCGAGTAAGCCATGGGCAAGCCCAGTCCGTTTTATTTTTAAATGGGAGTGTGGTTTCTTATTGCCATTCTAAAAAAGTCTTATTTAAGGACAGAACTAAAAGCATTTTTCACTTCCCAAAGAGTCTATAAAAATTTCTTATTCCAAATCCCATATTTTTACTTCGAAACAAGTCTCAATCAAGCCAAAGCAACACATGAAAAGATGTAATTTTATAGGACAAACACCTCCACCAAACAAAAACAAAAACAAAAACAAAAAAAAAAAGAAAAACAAAACATGGATAGCAGACAAATAAAAAACTGGAATGGGAACAGATTTTTCATGATAATCCATGATGGTGAGTTTTCCTGTCTTTATCCTAAACTTCTACACAAGGAGGATTTAGTTCCTCTGAATTATCAAAACTACCATACACTAAAGGCTCTATTCCAATAAAGAAATGTTGATTTCCAAATTAATATTCTAGAAATTAAAATTAAAATCTGGTAGTATAAACTAAGAGGGTGGCATTCTGAGTTTACCTTTCAGACACGTGACTGAAAACTATGTATCTATAAGAAAAAGGAAAAAAAGTGTAGGTCAGCCCTTCATTTTCACTAGTTTGTGCAACAGACCAAATAGATAAGCGATAATGTTACTCAATCTGTGGGTTTAATAAGAATTTTATTTTTTAAGGCATTGGTTGTACAGTGTTACAGGATCAGGAGCACCTAGCTTGACACTACTAACATCACACATAATCTGCAAAAGGAGCCTTCCTCAAATGATTACAGGATATGAATTTCTTGCTTGTAATTGCTGGGCCAGTTTTCTCACTTTCCTCAAAGATTACTATAAGTTTTTCAAAAAATACTGCTCTAATATTCAAGCTTAGGGTGACCTGAATGACTGTTCTACTTAAATTTATTTACATTTTATTAAGACAATGCAACCAGTTAGGTCTAAATGTTTGGGGTTACAAATGTCACAGATCAAACATTTAGATGAAGAGATTATTTCTGCTAAGTGAAATGCCCTTTACTTGTTTTATTTAATGTTTTGTAAGCAGTGCCATGTGCCATCCACAACCTGCTCACTTTGACACTGAGAAGGGATCCCTCACTCAAAAGATAAAAAGTACAGAGGTTACTACCTGGAAGGTAAGGCATCTCCACAACAGAACCCCCCCCCCCCACTACAGCTTAAAGGAGCTGCAGCAAGTAGTCAACTACAAACAAAATTCAAGTCTCCCCCCACCCCCAGAATCCTTCTCTCATCTTGCCTACTTTAATTTCAGATGCTTACCCTAATTTGCCCTTCATGAACCAAGTCTATTTCAACTTAGAAACTGAAAAAAGATTTGATAAATGTATGCATTCTTTCTAGTTTTAAAAAGTTACAGAAATACTAAATTCACATGAAGATTACAAAGGAAGTACTGATGAAGGAAACAAAGCCTGAATACACCGAATGTGTAACAGGCCAGAGACTACAGTGCCTACAAGCATGGAAAAAAATGCCTGTTGGTAAAGAGTACAAATAACTTTAAAACAGATCTATAATAGATATGCACCACAGTAATTTCATGCAAGTCATTTTGCATACCATAGTATAATTCTAAGTTTCAAAACATCAAAAATGTGGTAACTTTGCTACACTTTAGTTTGAGTGATAAATTTCCATTTCAACCTATTTTCTTTCCTATGAATTTATAAACGTCCTTAAACTTCCTGCCTGTTCTAACCATAAGATCGCTAGTTAGAATGACTAGTTATCAGATCCATTTTGTAGTTTTAATAGGTTTTTTAAATTACTCTAGTCCACAGAATGTGGAATTATCCTATTTCACAGATGGTTCCAAGTTGTTACTTTTAGTTTAAAAAAAGTATGTGACCAGCACATCTCTGGCCCTGACATATTATCAGTAGTATCGATTTTACGTAGTGACTCAAACTGACCTTTTCACAAGATGAATTTCCAAACAGCTAACAAAATAAGCTCTACAAACACAAAACTGGAACAGACACGGTATACCCATCTACAAGATATCAGGACTTAAAAACCCTTAACAGTAAAGTGTTCAAGGACCACAGACATACATAAGCCATTTTCACCCCCATAATGCCAATGTGATAAATGCCTCTTGAAGAGATCGGGGCACACAAATTTTCCCTGCAGGCTACCATGGTCCTAAGTACACATATGGAAGGAAACAGGAATGGCAGGTAGCAGCGTTGTGGCGAAAAAAACTTATCTCTGTGTTAACAGACTTTGGTTTTAGTCTCCTGGCTCAACAACTAACTCCCGGAGTGACCTTGAAAAAGAAAGCCATTCTGTCTCTCGGCCTCAATTTCGTTATCGTTAGGAGAGGACCTCAAGTCCCTTTATAATATTAACTCTGACCCAACTTCCTCGATTCAGAATAGGCTTTTGGACTGACCCCAATCAATGCCAGGAAAATAAAAACACACAGGAAACCGGTTAAATGGGTCAGAGACCCAGAAGCAGATATCAAGTGGCTGGCTGAAGGCTCAGTGGACCCTGACCCAGCAAAGCACCGCGCGGGGCTCGGGGGGGCGGAGGTTTCTGCGGGAGAGCCCGAGGTGGGACTGCCGAGCTCCCGGCCCCGGTGGGAGGTGGAGCCGAGGTTCTCGCGTGCATTGTCCCCGGGAGGGAGCCATGTTTCTTCCTCCCCAGCACTCCCAGACGGCGGCCGGGGGCGCGGGGCCCAAGCAGACCAGAGTCCCGTGGTCTGGAGCGCCAGCGGAGGCGGACAGGGGTGAAGGAGTCTGGGTCCGAGCAAGGCCTGTCTCCCGGGCTGCGGCCCCCGAGACGCACCAGAAGGCGGCGTGGGAAAGGAAGGGCCCCCGGGGTGACGGTTCCGGGCTTCGCGCCTCCCAACCCCTGGTCGGTCGGACTGGGAAGGGAAACCATGCCCAACCATGGGCTGGGACGGCGGTGGGCAGGCCGCATCGGGCTTCTCTCCAGCCGCAGCCCGGCCAGCGGAGCAACGAGAAGCAGGCCCGGGCCCTCGACCTCCGAGGCCTCGGGCCGCCCCAGTCCGGCGCGCCCCGACCCCGCACTCACCGTTGGCGCGCTTGAGGGCATTTTCCGGCCTCTGGAAATAGGCCGGCATCTTGGCGGCAGGCTCAGCTCACCCGGCGTCAGGGAACTCCTTAGTGGGCCTGGCCGGGAGAGGAGACGAAGAGGAACCAGCGCGAGGTTCCACGCGCCTCGCCAGCAGTCGCCCGCGCCCAGCCGGCCAGAGACGGAAAGGGACGGCCCACGTGACTCCCGTGCGGCGGCGGTGCCGCCGCCCAGGCCCCGGATGTA
>NW_007728859.1:194780-196588 GCF_000696425.1 Galeopterus variegatus | reverse complement strand
AATAATAATAAGAGCCAGACGGGTTTGATCTAAAAGCAACTAATACTAAGAAGCTATAAGAACTGTTTTATGGGCAGGATCAAGAGTCTTGTTTGTGTATATAATAATTAAGTCGAAATTAAAGAGCTGAACGTAAGAGCAAATATTTCTTTTAAGAGCTGGAGTTAGAAAACTATTTAGTAGACCATAGAGAGATGCAAACAATAAAATACTCAAAAAAAGAAACCTAGCCTAAATATCAGAAAAAGCTTTCTGACATTCTTAACTTTCCATTATCATATCTCAAAGAAGAAAAGACAAATACTAGAAAATTGGGAGGTAAAATTAAATCAATATTACTACATATTGATCCTTTTCCCTTTCAAATCATTTGAAGTATAAGAAGCATTTGGTAATATAGTAGCCATTGATCATTTAAGTCCATTAAATAAAATTATTTAGACTCTAGTACCATTTTTATGAACGAGTAAGGGTATAATGTCAATTTCCAGGATAAATTTACCTGTTAAATTAAGCCAACAGATATTCAGTACCAGCTAACAGCCATAATATTGGATGTTGGAGGTAAAAAAGGTAGAGATGCCTGCTTTCAAGGAGTTAATGATTCACTGGTGAAAATACATGAGTACAAAATGAGGGACAATGGGGCCAGCCCGGTGGCGCACTGCTATAGTGCGCTGCTTGGGAAGCGCGGTGGCGCTCCCNCCGGCTGACGTGGCGGGAGCCGGCGTCTTAGGCGCGCTCTGGGAGCGGAGGCTCTGGAGGCCCTGTGTCCCCTTGGGACTTCGCGGGGTAGCTTTAGGTAGGGCATTCTCAGGCCCTCCACTGCTCCAGCGAGAATCGGGGTGGGAAAGGTGAGTTTTAGGTCAAAGTTTCTGTCTGGCGAAAAGGCAGGCGTCTGCACAGATTCATTTTCAACACGGTTTGTGCAGAGTCATGCAGAGATACAGTTAAGGTCCTATCCGGGTAGGGAATGGCCTGTCCTAGCTACATGAAAATGCTGAATTTACTTAACGGATATGTTTTGAGCAGGTATCATCAGGACAGCGCTGGTCACTACTGGGAAAGAGTGGTGACCTGTCCCTTGACGGACCAGCATAGGGCGGGGGGGACGCAGTAAATAAACAAGCAAGGTTATTTCATATCTTGGCAAAGTGAAAAAGTTGGTGTCACAGGGATTGCCTGGGGAATGGAGGCGAGTGGGGAAGAAGCAGCCTGGTGTAGAGCAAAAAGCCCTGGAGTGTCGTCGCTTTTACATACAGCACACGTCACAAACATTAAGAAAATGAGTGTTGGTGAAAAAAATCGACTTATAACAGGCCCTGTCTTTTATTGTTGATTAACAATTTCAATGTTCACAGATTAATTACTATACCTAGAACTTGAAAGCCATTTCAACCGAATCAAGTTCTCTAGACCTTGGTATAAAACTGAGTTCAGAAGGTAAGTTTAGAAAGCAGCAGTGGAATACTTGCAGATTTATTACATATTTTGTAATAATAGGATATGTGAATTAATGAGGGGGTACTGCATTAATGAATAAGGAAACGACAGTATATACACACACAAATTCCCTCATTCCTTCTGCCTTCACACAGAAGTTTTTCTATTTAACTAAATTTATCACTATAAAGAAAATTTGAGAAATGCAGATATGTACAAAAAATCATTTTTTTATAAAAGGTTATTTTAAAATTAATTTCAGAGTTCTTCCTTGCATATGTCTGAGCTTACTCAAAAGAAAAAAAATAATAATAAGAGCCAGACGGGTTTGATCTAAAAGCAACTAATACTAAGAAGCTATAAGA